>NC_079194.1:271265341-271500341 GCF_029499605.1 Hyla sarda | reverse complement strand
CACGGCCGATCGGGCCGATGCCCGGCATTAACCCTTTAGATGCCTCAAAGTTCATCAGGGAGTCTAAAACGAAAGTAAAAAGAATCCCGGCAGCTCAGCGGCGCTGATCGGGACTATCGTGACAAAAACACGATGTCCCGATCAGCTTACCGGAAGACGATAGGGTCCTGACCTGCCTCTCCGTTGTCCGATCGGCGATCTACTGCTCCATGCCTCCAAACAAGTTATAGGGGTCATAAGATGCCAATTTTAAACATAATAATTTTGGTGCATGTAGTTTAGAATTTTTTTAAAGTATTAAAATAAAACCTACATAAATTGGGTATCCTTGTAACCGTATGGACCTACAGAATAAAGATAAGCTGTTGTTTTGCAGCAGGTTATATTATAAAATAAGTGATGTCGTTGCAAAGTATAATTGCTGATGCCAAAAGCAAGCCCTTATGTGTCTCTAGGTGCAGAATTGAAAGCGTTGGGACTTTTAGAAAGGAAGGAGGAAAAAGCGAAAAGTCCTTAAGGTGAAAATAGGCTGAGTCCCTAAGGGGTTAAAATAAAAAATTTCCACCGGAGTACCACTTTAATTGCCTCTTTCCATCTGCAAAATGGCAGAAATGTATGCTGAGCTTTCAAAAAACGATTCATTAACATTAGTGCCATGTTCAATATGTTTTGTAAAAGGTGAAAGGCTAGGGTCACATTGTTTTTTAAGGTGTATTACATTTCAGTTTACACCTTTTTTATTTATTTTTATTTTTTTCTTATGTCCAGTCAAGGTCATTTTCCCATAGAAGTCATTGGGAAAAACGCTGCACCGTTCACATGTAAATAAAAAAAAAAAATTTATTGTCAAAAGAAAAATTATTTTGCATGTGGTATAGCTGTTTCTACACGTGGTATTTGAAGCGCTTTTAAGGTTTTCTTTCGAGACGTTTTTGCACATAAACATGCTAATAGGCTTGAAAATTGCAAGCAGGTTTCTTATTTGCAAAAAAAAAGCCTTTAATATCCCGGTAAAATGTTGAAAAGCTGCAAAACGACTTCACAAAACAAAAACGTGCATAAATTTTTTTTTTAAATTGCTTTTATTTACATGCAAAATGAGCCTCAAAATTTCAAGTAATACTTAAGAGCATCAAAGTACACTGTGTAAACATAGCCTAAGTCAGGGTTTCCCAAGCAGAGTGCCTCCAGATGTTGCAAAACTACAACTTCTAGAATGCCCGGACAGCCTTTGGCTGTCTGGGCATGCTGGGAGTTGTAGTTTTGCCACAGCTGGAGGCACCCTGCTTGGAAAACACTGGCCTAAGGCTTCTCATTTATCCTATTACCTCTGATACTCCAGGATATGGCAGCATACAAATTCACTATGGTATTTAAGTCTTTAGCAATAAACTTGTAAAATTAATGTATTTCATATTTATCTTGCCATCTATTATTTATAGGAATCTAAAGGGAGTCAATGTAGTATTATTATAAAAAAAAAAAAAAAATTATTCTTTTTTAGAAGTGTATTTTTATTGGCTGAATATTAAAGGGAACACATTGTATTGTGAAGGGGAACTTTACTTTTCAGTTCTTTGTATTATGACTGATTTATATTTACTCTTTGACTGTGTGTTGTATTGTTGATACAACCTTATATTGTGTGTTAGCAGTGTAAATGCTTGTTAATATTTTTTTATTCTATTACAATAGGCATCTCTGGTGTCGCTGGCTAAATGTTACAGTATAGTCAATCAAAATGAGTATGTATGTACTTTTTCACTGTTAAATTTGGAATTCTGATGCTCAAACTTTAAAGATGTGATTCAGTGAAATAGTGAAAAGGATTGACGTTGTGCTATAGGAGACTTTTCAAGCCGTGGCTTTACGTACAGCACTTCAGACATTCATCCAATAGAATGAAATATTGCCAACGAAGGCATAGTTATAGACAAATCATTGATCATAGGATGTTGCTTGATTTGGCTGTTACAAAACATAGGATTCTTATTGAATTGTACATTTATTTTGTAACTATTATGTTAAAAATACTCAAAACTAGAAGAAACTAACTTAGCATTTTACCAGTTATTTTTTTATGAATAAAGCATTTTTTTATGACAAACATCTGTTCACTGTATTTTCTTTTTTTTTTTTTTCTTTATAAACAAGGACTAGATGGGCACTAAAGAACTTTTCACTAAATATTTGAAGAATCTCTAATATTGTGCAAGCTAAATCATGTACATTTGGAGTTAAGTAACACTGATGCCACCAAATCCTTAAAGGGGTACTCCGCCCCTAGACCTCTTATCCCCTATCGAAAGGATAGGGGATAAGATGTCAGATCGCCGGGGTCCCGCCGCTTGGGACCCCCGGGATCTCTGCTGCAGCACTCACCTGTTGCGCTTCCGCAAACGCTGGAGGCTTCGGCTCCCAACCACAGTGCTCCTGTGCTAGCATTTCTCCTGCGGTATTGCTATCAGTGTGTGAACAGTGGGAGAAGAGGGTTGCATTGACAATCCAACACAATGGGCAGCACATTGAACACATTTTATAAGTGGTCTGAAACTTGTAAATAACTCTTGAAAGAATAAAGTTACGTTAAAACCAAGCACATCATTGTTTATCTTGTGAAATTCCCAATAAGTTTGATGTGTCACATGACCCTCTTCCTATTGAAAAAACAAAAGTTGGATTCAAAATGGCCGCCATGGTCACCAGCCATCTTGAAAAGTTTCCCCCCTCACATATACTAATGTGCCACAAACAGGAAGTTAATATCACCAACCATTCCCATTTTATTAAGGTGTATCCATATAAATGCCCCACCCTGTATATATTTTCCTAGTGATATTCCCCTTGGAAAATACATTACATCAGCCTCCCATTGTTCTCAATGTGATTCTGCTGCACCATTCTCACTACGAAATTTCCACGGCAGATGTACACCGTGTAAATTTTAGACCCCAGACTGAAAGAATGAGCATGTTGATTCTTTCGGCAAAATCATCTTCTTCATTGCTGTCTATGGAAAGGGCTAATTTCCGAGCAGTCCTAGCGCTGGCTTGTTTTGCTATATCACTGTAGACGAAGACCCAGATTTATCAAACTGTGAGAGAAAAAGTGGAGTGATTGTTCCACAGCGACCAATCACAGCTCAGCTAAAGAGCTCTGGTAAAGTGAAAGCTGAGCTGTGATTGGTTTCTGTGGGAAAATCACTCTAGTTTTTCTCACACCGTTCCATAAATCTGGGCCTAAATGTTTGCCTAGAATATCTTTGGGTGGAGATTACGTAGTGTAAATAAGCCCTTAGTGTAGAATGTCATGGATTGGGCTTTTAAAGGGGTACTCCGCTGCTCAGAGTTTGGAACAAACTGGGAGCTCGTGACTTCATAGCACCGCCCCCTCATGACATCACGCCCCGCCCCCTAAATGCAAGTCTATGGGAGGGGGCGTGACAGATGTCACACCCATTCCCATAGACTTGAATTGAGTGGGCGGGGTTATGACGTTACGAGCTCCCGGCTCCAGAGTTTGGAACAGTTTGTTCCAAACGCTGAGCAGCGGAATACCCCTTTAAGGCTGAGCATCCTGGATGAAATTTCCTTCAGGAGAAATGCAGTGTAATAGCAGTGTGTTTCCTGCTTCGAATTTGAATCTGAACGGGCTCTCCGCAACAGATTTTTGACTAATTTCGACATTGCTAATGCAGAAAATCTACCACAGACCCCACTGACTTCAATGGGGTGTATGGCGAATTTTTGTCAGCGGAAATTTCACTGCTGAAAATCTGGTGCAGAGAGCCCGTCCCCATTCAAACTCGAAGCAGGAAACACAAGGCTATTACACAATAAATTCTGCCCGTGTGAACGAACCTTTTAGGATATGGTCACATGTAACTTGATCAGCATGTTTCTGGGCAGTAAATCTGCACTCAATGGTGAAGATTTAATTTTAGACTTAGGCTGTATCCAATGATTAAAAGAAGGGAATATATAATATCTGAAGATTACACGCTGCAGATTTCCTTTTGTGAAATATACATTGTACACTATTCGTATGAATATATCCTTAAATGGGCATTCCGGAGGAGAGAAAAAACTAAACTGGTGCCTGAAAGTTATTTGTTTTATAAATTACCTTTAGAAAAAAAAAAACTAAACATCTTATCCCCTATCCAAAGAATGGGAGATTAGATGTTTGATTGCGGGGGGTCCGGCTGCTAGGACCCAGTGATCTTCAGGCTGGCGCAGTGTTGATCTGAACATGGAAGCTTGGAATGCCTCCTCCATTCATGTCTAAGGGAGGGGGCTTGACAGCTTGTTCATAGCCATCATTCCTCCTTCTGAAGACGTGAATGGAGGGGGCGTGATGGATGTGGACGCTCATCAACCTGCACAGAGCAGAGTTTGCTCCATGCAATGGACGACACCTTGCGGGGGGTCCCAGCAGTCGGACCCTCGCGATTAGAAATCTTATCCCCTATCCTTTGGATATAATGCTCTCTACTGCCACCTCAAACAATGTCAGGAACTGTCCACCTCTTCTTCTCTGGACTTCTCCTGACAAATGTTTAACTTTCTGTTGCCGGTTGATTTGAAAACAAATATTTTCTTCATACCCTTTTAAGGAGTACCCTTTTAATGTTTTTATTTATTTATTTTTTGTAAAGATGGGTTGAGGGTTTAAGAAGAAACTTGTGCAAATAAAGCTGTGTTAACACATTCAGGTTTCTAATTGCCATTATTGAATACAAAGACAAGAATGGATCTGAAGTGAAGATGTCATTTCAGTACATGTTTATTCCACTTATGATCTGTTTCTGTATTTAATAATTGCTATTAACCTCCTAAAGGAGAACTGCAGCCAAATGAAATGACCTTTTATATAGCTGCACAAGTGTAATCTCTGCTAAGCACATACACATTCTCAGCTTTTTCCTCCATGCAGGAAATCTAGTAGTTTATTGGGAAAAGAAATGTAAATATTTTTAATTTTTAACATAATGATCCTGCACATCTCACCTGTCCTGACTAGAGATGAGCGAACTTACAGTAAATTAGATTCATCACGAACTTCTCGGCTCGGCAGTTGATGACTTATCCTGCATAAATTAGTTCAGCTTTCAGGTGCTCTGGTGGGCTGGAAAAGGTGGACACAGTCCTAGGAGACTGTTTCCTAGGACTATATCCACCTTTTCCAGCCCACCGGAGAACCTGAAAGCTGAACTAATTTATGCAGGAAAAGTCATCAACTGCCGAGCCGAGAAGTTCGTGACGAATCGAATTTACTGTAAGTTCGCTCATCTCTAGTCCTGACCTGTGAGAGCTGCGGTGCACCAATTCTCTATTACATTACATTGACCCGATCCAGCTTTAAGAAATGATTGACTATTTAATAATGGTGAATAAGGACAGTTGGATATTGTGATATACTTAATACACTGACAATTGATACGGGACAATCTCCCAGTTGCTATAATCTAAGGATCTGTGGCTCTCAAGTTTTGGCACAGATCCTTTATCATAATATAGGACATACATCTAATGAAAAAGAAAAGTGGCGCATACAGTTGTTGGGACTGTTCATTTGCTCATATATGAACTATGTGGACATTTAATATTCTCTACTCCATTATCATTTTAATTGTAATTTTATTTTACATATATGGTCATGTGTATGTTACCACAGAAAAAGGCAGCAGGAATTAATGTTATTTTGTTGAGGTGGTTTTTAATACATTTTTTTATTATTTGTTAATCTTTATCATCCTGAAGTGAGTCAAAAGGGCCCTGTGACACACTAAATGTTGTTTTAGACCTATTATCAATTTAATAAATAGCCTGAAATTCTCGGTTAAAACTATCTGCAACAGGTACTTTGATATTTGCTGTGAATTTCCAGTTCCTTTCTGTCCTTTTAGTTCTTGTGGACTTCCAGTCCTCCTTTAAAAGGGGTTTATTGAAAATGTTTTCATAGATATAAATCCAAGGAAAAGAAAAAGAACATACAAATAACATCATAAATGGTCAAGACCAGTCAGCATGTCATGGAAAAGATAATAAACAATAGGGAGGACCCCCGTCGGCAGATAACACCATATGCATGTAAATAAAGGCCTCCAATACCGGGGTGCTAATAAAACAAAAACCCATAACATTAACTGTAAAGATAAATAAGGAAGCGTAAGTTCGCGTATCCACAAATACAGGTGGTGGGCCCAGAGAGCCACAGACACTGGGAGGGAGGGCAGGAGGGGGAAACAAAAATGGACCACAAGACAAACCCATAACAATCCACGAGAGGAGGTGAGGGGGGGGGGGGGGAGAAAGGGAGGGAGGGAGGAAAAGAGAATGAGGCAGATAAATCAAGGTGGTTGTCGATCAGAGAAGCGTTCCCAAGGTTCCCAAACAGAGAGAAAGGAGGGGATAGAATTATTTAAAGAGGCTGTGAGGAATTCCAAGGAGTGGATCTCACGTATACGGATTAACAGGTCAGATTCAGGAAGGAGGAAGGGACCTCTAATAACAATAAAATACAAGAGTTTTAGCGGCCAAGGCTATATGCATGAAAAGCTTAAAGGGGTACTCCGGTGAAAAACTATTTTTTTTCATATCACATCAGCACCACAATGAGATTGCTCCCCATTGATCCTAAAGGAACAGGAAGCACAAAGAGGTTAAAAGGCCCCTCCCCGGACAACCCCTCAGTGTTTCCTGTTCCTTTAGGAAGCATTGGGGTTTTACCTCCTGGGGCTGGTGTCAGGATCGGTGTGGGCCAAGCCAGGCGGCAGAGGTCGGTCTTCCTAGGATTTCCCCCTCTCAAGATGCCGCTCAGAGTCGCGCGCTCTGCGCTAGCCTCCCGGACCCTCCAATTCCCCGCCGCGGCGCTCGGTGAGTTTAAGCTGCAGGGAGATAGGTGTGCGGGACCTCGGGCGCACGTGCGTGTCCCCCCTGGTCTTTTCTGCTGGGATTGCCGGAGACCGGAAGTTCCGCCTCTTCTCTCGGCACGGATTTTGTATCCTGGCCGGGGGCGGTGCTGCACGTGGGGACGCCGATTGGAAGGTGCCAAAACCCGAATCAGCTGGGCTATTTAAAGGTAAGACTCACCCATTTTATGTCTTCTGCTAGAATGGACGCTACCTCTGCAATTCGCTCTGAGTCTGCGGAGCTAGGGAAGTCGATCAGCCCAGTGAGTATCTGGCCCCTTGGGGGGGGGTTCACTTATCTTGTGAGGTTTATTCCTCTATTTATGGGTATTCCTTCTCTCCTTTTTTTTAGGGAGACAAGGACACCCCGAAAAAGTCTTCTAAAGTCAAGTCTAAGAAATGTGCCATATGCTTTGAAAAATTACCTGAAGGACATCTTAAATCCTTAATGTAATTCCTGTACGGCCAGGATTGTTCAGCAGGAGACTCTGTCTTTTATGGACGAATTAAGGTCACTAATTAATCAACAGGTCCAGGCCTCTGTGGCAGCTGCTCTGCCTAAGCCAACTTCTTGTGATCCTCCTCCTGCTAAAAAATCTAAGCCTACAATTAATGTGGATTCTGATTCAGATTCTGAAATAGATGCCTTATCTTCTAACCTGGAGTCAGAGGATGATATTCCTTCTTCCTCCAAAAAATTAGAGGATAAGAGATACTATTTTTCGGCCGAAGATACGGATACTCTTCTAAATGCCGTAAAAAGTACCATGAATATAGAAGACCCTAAGGTTACTCTTTCAGTGCAGGATGAAATGTTTGCGGGATTAAAATCTAGGAAACAAAATACGTTTTCTAGTATCCGTGAAGAGAAATGAAGATATCGGCACTCACCAGTGTGGCTGCAGGGTCTTCTTTATTGAGACATACTCACATGCGGGGTACAGAAGAGAGGGGAGTGGGGGGACAGGTGGTGGCGACCGAGCTCTAGTTTCGCACACTTGGTGTGCTTCGTCCGGCCATGACCCATACTGCCTATGACTGCCTTATATATAAGTGAACTTAGTGCTTCACCTATCACGCACCTGAACATCTCTCACATGATCAGGTGACGTGGTAGGGGGGAGGTGTGTTAAAAACAAAGGTAGTTAGAAGCATGCTGAGAGCTCCGTTTTGTCGTTTAACCCTATGTTGCCTGTGGCATTAGTTTTAATGATCCATAGTGTCTCCACTCGTAATAATTTAGATTCTATTCGTTCATACTTATTACATGATACTTTTTCTAAGCCTACAAAGCATAGTACATCAGGGTTATTGTTATGGCCTTCTCTCACGTGGGCCTGCAGACGGGACGCTCCTGGCTTTCCAGCGCATATGGTATAAAAATGTTCCCTAATACGCATCTGAAGCTGGCGTTTCGTCTGGCCCACGTAAAAGAAACCGCAAGGACATATTATTGCATAAACAATATTTTTCGTGCGACAGGTAATTAACTCTTTATTAGTATGAAAGACTGCTCCTAGCCTCACGTGTTTAGTTTCCCAGCAATATCTGCATTGGTTGCAGTTTTTACATTGGTGGGTACCTTTAGGTGTAATGTCACTAAGCCAGGTTTCTTTTTTCGCTGATGTATTGCTACTCTTAGATTTATTTCTTAATTTATCTCCTATGGTGGGATTCTTTCTGTATGTTATACGCGGTTTGTTTTCTGCTCTTTTTTTCAAATCTTCATCGGCTTCCAATAGAAACCAGTTTCTACGTATAGCTCGCTCTATCACTGGGTTCATAGGAGTGTTCTGGAATACAAAGGTGAATCTTTCTTTTAGATTTTCCAAATTATGAAGTGGATTTTTATTTTTAAGTAGATCTTCCCTATTAGCTTTCTCTGCTTTTTTTCTACCATAAGTTATTACATCATCAGGATAGTTACGTTCTTTTAACCTTGTTGCTAACTCAATAGCCTGTGTTATATAGGTATCATTTTTACTGTTATTTCTTTTTAGGTGAATAAATTGCCCGTATGGAATGTTCTTTTTTGTCATAAATCTGTGGGAGCTATTAAAGTGTAGCAATGTATTTTTAGCTACTGTTTTTCTGTAATTTTCAGTAACTATGCAATTCCCTTTAATAAGGAGTTTTAGATCCAGAAACTCTAAAGTCTTGCCCCCATAGTTATTGGTGAAATGCATATTCTCGCTGTTATTATTCAAGTATGCTGTAAACTCATTAAATAAAGCTTGCATGCCGGTCCACATTAGGATGATATCGTCAACATAGCGATAATACATTTTTATGAAAGGGAGATATGGATTGGTGGTACTGTATATAAACCGATTTTCAAAACTGCTCAAAAATAAATTTGCATAGGCACAGGAGATCGGTGTCCCCATAGGGGTGCCGGTCTTCTGTTTGTACCATTGTTCGCCATGCATGAAGGTGTTATTGTGAAGTACAAATTCAAGGCCCTCTGTCACAAATTCGATCATATTCTCAGAAACATTAGCTTGTGTGAGAGACTCTTTCACTGCCTGTATTTATGGGGAATATGGGTATACAGGCTAGTGACATCTATCGAGCATAGACTACTCCCTCCTTCTACATGAATTTCCTTTAAAATTTGAAGAAACTAATGCCACAGGCAACATAGGGTTAAACGACAAAACGGAGCTCTCAGCATGCTTCTAACTACCTTTGCTTTTAACACACCTCCCCCCTACCACGTCACCTGATCATGTGAGAGATGTTCAGGTGCGTGATAGGTGAAGCACTAGGTTCACTTATATATAAGGCAGTCATAGGCAGTATGGGTCATGGCCGGACGAAGCACACCAAGTGTGCGAAACTAGAGCTCGGTCGCCACCACCTGTCCCCCCACTCCCCTCTCTTCTGTACCCCGCATGTGAGTATGTCTCAATAAAGAAGACCCTGCAGCCACACTGGTGAGTGCCAATATCTTCATTTCTCTTCACGGATACTATGAACTTTGCTTGCATTATCTGAGCACCACCTGAGGCATTACAGCTACACCAACTCCCACCTGCCATTCCAAATCCAGCACACTCACGCAGTGCCGCACTACCTCCTATGTGAAAATACGTTTTCTATTCATGAGAACCTGAAAAGTTTAATTATGGATGAATGGAAAGAACCAAATAAAAAGCTCATGTTATCTAAAGAATTTAAAGCAAGGTTCCCTTTTGGTAGTGAGAATATTGAATTATGGAGTGAAGCTACCAAAATAGATATTCAAGTGGCTAAAGTGGTCAAGAAAACTTCTCTCCCATTTGAGGACTCCTCACAGTTAAAGGAAATTGGGATGCATCATCGGCTTTATTAAATCCCAACATTGCAGCTACAAGCGTGGCAAGATCCCTTTTTCTATGGCTGGGTCAATTCGAAGACCATATTGAAAATAAGACACCCAGAGACCAACTTCTTTGGTCTATCCCTATGCTGAAGCTAGCTACTGCTTTTCTAGTGGATGTGTCAGCTGAGTCAGTAAGAATGGCAGCAAAATCTGCGGCCTTATCCAACTCTGCCAGAAGAGCCCTTTGGCTGAAAAATTGGCAGTGGCATCCTTGAGACAAAAGGGAATCCTACTCATTCCATATCTGGACGATCTCCTAGTTATTGCCAAGTCCAAGGAACTTCTGTCCCAACATGTAAACTCAACAATTCTCTTTTTACAGGATTTGGGCTGGATCATAAATTTCCAGAAGTCAAATCTCCTCCCTGCAAAACAAAAATAGTTTTTAGGGATGATATTCGACAGGCAAATGACTTTCCTTCCCGAGGAGAAGATTACTGCTCTAATCCAGAAGATCAAAGTCTTCCACCATGCAAATTCCTCCACAATCAGGAATGCGATGTCCCTGTTGGGTTCCATGACCTCTAGCATTCCAGCAGTCCCATGGTGCCAGAGTCACACAAGAATCCTTCAGAAACACATTCTCAAAGTCTGGAACCGCTGGCAGAGTTCGCTGGAGAAGAAGATGAAAATTCCTCTTTCTGTCAAAAATTCTCTCATTTGGTGGATGAAGAGGAAAAACCTGGAAAAAGGAGTATCCTGGGTTCCCCTTCCTGTGGTGACAGTCACAACAGACGCCAGTCAAAGGGGTTGGGGCGCACATGTTCAGAATTCTTACCTACAGGGCACTTGGTCAGAGGAAACTCGTCTGCACTCCTCCAACTTCAGAGAACTGAAAGCCGTATTCAAGGCGCTGAAGGCTTCTCAACACCAAATCTGGAATCATCATTTGAAGGTTTACACCGACAACGCTACCACAGTAGCCTTCCTAAATCATCAGGGAGGAACAAGACACAGCCTTCTACAAGCCTTGGCAGAAAAGATCTTTTTTTGGGCGGAAGGCAAGATATTGTCACTTTCTGCTGTGCATCTCAAGGGAAGCGAAAATATTCAAGCAGATTATTTAAGCAGACATCAGCTCAATCCAGGAGAATGGGAACTCAATCCACAAGTTTTTCAAGATCTTGTCCTGAAGTGGGGCATTCCAGAAGTGGATCTATTCGCCACAAGGAAAAATCGGAAGGTAAAAAAATTATTTTCCCTGTTTCCATGCGATCTCCCGGAGGGAGTAGATGCACTTCAACATAGCCTATGCGTTCCCTCCTTTCCCTCTGATCAGCAGGACTCTACAGAAGATATGGATGGAGAAGGCCAAAGTGATATTCATAGCCCCAAGGTGGCCCAAAAGAGGTTGGTACTCTCTACATCTCTCCATAGATCACCCTTACCCTCTACCAGTAAGAGAAGATCTCCTGCAGCAGGGTCCTCTACTATTCAAGGATCTAACAAACCTGCAGTTGACAGCCTGGCTTTTGAGCGGTCAGTGTTGATTCAGAAGGGCCTGTCCCACAGAGAAATAGATACTCTACTAAAAAACAAAAAACCTTCTACTTCGGCTATTTATTGGAAACAATGGAAAAAATTTGTCTCCTGGTGTGGTTCTTCCCCTCCAAATCATCTGAACCCTGATATACCGCAAATCTTTAACTTTCTTGAAGAAGGATTTGACAAAGGATTATCCATCAGTACTTTGAAAGTACAGGCAGCAATCTCAGGTTGCTTTTTTGATACAAGTATTGCGGAGCATAAGTGGGTCAGAAGATTTTTTGGTCTGTGTCAAGACTGAAGCCGAAAATATCTAACCTGTCTCCGCCTTGGGATCTCAATTTAGTGCTTTCTAGTCTCACCAAGGAACCTTTTTGAACCACTTTCAGACTCTTCTATAAAATTCCTAACTTGGAAAGCAGTCTTCCTGTCAGCCATTACAACAGCAAGAAGAGTAAGTGAGATTCAAGCATTATCAATTGAAGAACCCTACCTTACCGTGCTTGAAGACAGAATTATACTGAAACTAAATCCAGCTTTTTTACTGAAAGTGGTAACAAACTTTCACAGGTCTCAAGATATTATCCTACCAACTTTTTTTGTCAGGAGAACCATCCTTTTCTACCTACAACAGACCAAGGATTGGAGGAAAGATCAAAATCTCTTTATTCAGTTCCAGGGCTTTAATAAAGGGAAGAAAGCCTCTAAATGCTCTATTGCCAGATGGGTGAAGTCATCTATTGCCGAAGCTTACAGAAGATCTGGAGAACAAGTTCCTGAACATCTAAAAGCTCACTCAACCAGAGCAATGGCAGTCTCCTGGGCTGAAAAATCTTCTGCTTCATTGGAGCAGATTTGCAGAGCAGCGACTTGGTCGACACCTCACACCTTCTTTAAACACTACAAATTGGATGTAGCCTCGTCTCAGGATTTGGCCTTTGGACGCAAAGTGCTGCAAGCTGTAGTCCCTCCCTAGACATCATTTATCTGGTATGTCTCATTGTGGTGCTGATGTGATGATGATATGAAAAGGGGGAATTATGACTTACCGATAATTCGGTTTTCTTGAATCCTCACATCAGCACCCTTTAATCCCTCCCTAAGTAGTGTACGTATGTTTAGTTCTTTATATGTATGCTTCTTAGTAATTTGTAAACACTGAGGGGTTGTCCGGGGAGGGGCCTTTTAACCTCTTTGTGCTTCCTGTTCCTTTAGGATCAATGGGGAGCAATCTCATTGTGGTGCTGATTCAAGAAAACCGAATTATCGGTAAGTCATAATTCCCCCTTTTTTAAATCAACTGGTGGCAGAAAGTTAGGGTGCTTTCACACCACTTTTTGTACTTACGGTTCCCGAATACGGCTGGGAGGAGGGGGGCGGGGCTTAATCACAGCGCCCGCACTCAGCCGTATTCGGGAACCGCATTTAATGCATGTCTATGAGCCGACCGGAGTGAACTGCAGCCTCCGGTCGGCTACGTTTTCGGCCTTATGCGGTTTCCCGACCGTAGGCAAAAACACGGTTGACCACGCTTTTGCCTGCGGTCGGGAAACCGCATACGGCCGAAAACGCAGCCGAGCACAGTGCTCTCTGCTGACATCTCTGTCCATTTTAGGAACTGCCAGAATAAAAGGAAATCCCCATAGCAAACATATGCTGTTCTGGGCAGTTCCTAAAATGGACAGAGATGTCGGCAAAGAGCACTGTGCTCGTGATGTCAGCAGACAGCTCTGTGTTTCAAAAAGAAAAGAATTTCTGCTGTAGTAATCAGCAGCTAATAAGTACAGGAAGGATTAAAAAAAATTTATAGAAGTAATTTACAAATCTGTTTAACTTTCTGGCACCAGTTGATTTAGAAAAAAAAAAAGTTTTTCACCGGAGTACCCCTTAACGACGCAGGACGTAAATGTACGTCCTGGTGATGTGGTACTTAACGCACCAGAACGCACATTTACGTCCTGAGCATAACCGTGGGCATCAGAGCGATGCCGGCATCATGTGCGGCAGGTCCCAGCGACCCAATATTTATCTAGTTACATAGAATGGTTAATTTCACATTTGCTCCCTAGTATTCATTCATATGTTAGAGACACTGGCGATTTACTCAGTATATTAGAATTATACACCTGGCAAGATTCATACAAACTAGTTTTGCTGGATGTGGAAAGTCTCTATACGCGTATTCCCTGGGAAGCAGGGATACGAGCCATGACTCATTTTCTTTCCCATTCAGGAAAATCTGAAGATTTCATAGATTTTGATAGTGAAGCCCTTGAATTCATCCTAAGTAACAACACATTCATGTTTAATGAAGAATGGTATAGACAAATTCATGGAACCCCGATGGGGTCACCAGTATCATGTACACTGGCTAATATATATCTGGCAGTATTTGAACAGGCCTACGTCCACACTCTCAGGAATCCCTTCACACGTTTTGTGAAGGGATTCCTGAGATATGTGGACGATATCCTTATTATCTGGGACGGAGATAAATTACAATTTGAAGAATTTGTGCATTATTTAAACTTAAATGACATGAATATGTTGTTCACTCACGAATATGGAGGCAAATCTCTAAATTTTTTAGATGTGACTTTAAACATGGAAAATAATGTGCTAAAAACAGAAGGCTATCGAAAAACTACAGCAAGAAACTCCTTACTAGATTATCAAAGTTCGCACCCTTACTATATTAAAAATAATATCCCTTACTCTGTTTGCTAGATTAAAAAGAATAAATAGCGATCCAACTACTTATTATAAACAAGCAGAAGACCTGAAAAAAAGACTAAAAGAGAGAAATTATCCAAAAAAATGTAATCGATAAAGCATTTATGAAAGCAGAATCAAGAGAAAGAGAAGAGTTACTAATTCCTAATAGATTAAAAAAGAAAAAGCAATCTAATTTTAAACAGAAAAAATTCATTTTCTCGTTTGAAAATAGCCCTATGAATACTGCCATAAAAAATTCTATAGGATCAAACTGGTATATGTTGGAACAGGATCCTCTTGTTTCAGATATAGCAAAAAATAAACCTATTATTACATTTCGAAAAAATAAAACAATAGACGCAATTAAAAAAGAAAAAAATATATAATGCAAATAAATCTGATTGGTTAAACAAACAAGCACCACATGGAAATTTTCCATGTGGACATTGTAAATATTGTACATTTTTACTAAAAAAGAAATCATTTCAATTAGGAGGTAATGTTATTAATGTAAATCAATTTATTTCATGCAGATCGCAATTTGTAGTGTATTGCATAGTATGTCCTTGTGGACAATATTATATTGGACAAACTAAAAGAAATGTAAACACAAGGTTCAGAGAACACATTTATTCATTAAAATCTAAAATAGGAGCGACACGTCTTATTACACACATAGAAGAAAAACATGAAGGAAAATTTGAATGCATGAAATTCGCAGGCATAGAACATATCCCGCTACAACCGCAAAGTGTGGACAGGCACCTTAAATTAATTCAAAGCGAAGCTAGATGGATAATTAAATTAAAAGCTTTGGGCCCAATGGGATTTAACAATCGGAACGATCTTTGTTCCTTTCTATAAAATATATTATACTGTCCAGCATTTGACAACAGGTATCCATGTTAATAGGATTTATGCTGTCCTCTCTGTTTTTTACTTTTAACTGTGTCCCTATGAGGTGTTTTATATTGGTGATGGGTTCACTCCTCCCCTTTCCGTCCTTCCCAATATATACCTGTTAAGTATTCCAGAGAACCAGGAACCGGAAGAAGCGTGGATAACGCGAAACGGTGCTGCTATTCCGGACAGCTGCTCCTAGTCTCCTTGCCAGGAGCAGCTCCCCCTCCCTGCACCCGGGTGTTTTTTGATATTGCTTCTTATGGAACTCTGAAGATGCCAATAAAGCATACCCATTTTCTACGGCATGGTGAGTGCGGACATTATTTCCTTCTCCTTACTGCGATTTTATCAGGACTGTTACCTGTGTATGTCCAGCACCTTATCCAGCCACACTCGGGAATACTGATTAGATGTTTGCATAGTGGTTTTTCAGCAGTGCCCACCCTTTCCTTCCCTACTACTACTTGTGTAATTTACAAATCTGTTTAACTTTCTGGCACCAGTTGATTTAGAGAAAAAAAAAAAAGGTTTTCACCGGAGTACCCCTTTAACCCCTTAACGACGCAGGACGTAAATGTACATCCTGGTGATGTGGTACTTAACGCACCAGGACGTACATTTACGTCTTGAGCATAACCGTGGGCATTGGAGCGATGTCGGCATCATGCGCGGCAGGTCCCAGCTGTGGATCACAGCCAGGGACCCGCCGGTAATGGCGGACACCCGCGATCCCGTGGATGTCCGCCATTAACCCCTCAGATGCCGTGATCAATACAATCATGGCATCTGCAGCATCGCGATCACTTAACAGGATGATCGGATCGCCCGCAGCGCTGCCACGGCGATCCGATCATCCTGCACGGCAGACTGAGGTCCCCTCACCTGGCTCCGCTGCGTTCCGGGAGTCTTCTGCTCTGATCTGCTTTCCCACAGACCAGAGCAGAAGATGACCGATAACCCTGATCAGTGCTATGTCCTACACATAGCACTGAACAGCATTAGCAATCAAATGGTTGCTATAAATAGCCCCTATGGGGACTATAAGAGTGTAAAAATAAAAGTAAAAAAATTTGAAAAAACCCCTCCCCCAATAAAAACGTAAATTGTCCCATTTTTCCTATTTTACCCCCAAAAAGTGTAAACATTTTTTATTTTATATACATATTTGGTATCGCTGCATGCGTAAATATCCGTACTATTAAAATAAAATGTAAATGATCCCGTATGGTGAACGGCGTGAACGTAAAAAAAAAATAATCCAAAATAGCTGCTTTTTTATAACATTTTATTCCCCAAAAAATTAATACAAAATGTAATAAAAGTTTTGTATAAGCAAATATGGTATTAATAAAAAGTACAGATCACGGCGCAAAAAATGAGCCCTCATACCACCGCTTATACGGAAAAATGAAAAAGTTATAGGTCTTCAAAATAGGGGGATTTTAAATGTACTAATTTGGTTAAAAAGTTTGCGATTTTTTTTAAGTGCAACAATAATAGAAAAGTGTATAATCATGGGTATCATTTTAATCGTATTGACCCAGAGAATAAAAAACACATGTAATTTTTACCATAAATTGTATGGCGTGAAAACAAAATCTTCCAAAATTTGCAATATTGCGGTTTTCTTTTTAATTTCCCCACACAAATAGTATTTTTTTGGTTCCGCCATACATTTTATGGTAAAGTGAGTGATGGCATTACAACGGACAACTGGTCGCGCAAAAAACAAGCCCTCATACTAGTCTGTGGATGAAAATATAAAAGAGGTATGATTTTTTTGAAGGGGAGGAGGAAAAAACGAAAGCGTAAAAATAAAATTGTCTGAGTCCTTAAGGTCTAAATGGGCTGATTCCTTAAGGGGTTAAATGACTTCTTAGATCGAGTAGGAGGAGAGAGGTGAAGGTAAGTCAGGGGGTCCAGAGGGACCTAAACACCCAGCGCATCAGATATCAAACGCTGCACTATTTTCCAGTTATCTATGAGGAGAGGACAGGACCAGAAAATATGAAACACCATACCCCACCCCACCACGCCGGCATTGAGGTGGGATGTCAGGGTTCAGTCTATTCAATAACTCCAGAGTGTGATACCAGCCCATAATCCGTTTATACTGCAGTACAAATTGAAGCTTTGGAAGCCCTCTCCCATATGACACGTCACTGTGGCAAGGTAATGGTAGTGTCACGATCACACCCTATCGGTCCAGCTAAGATGCTAGAGAGAGTGTGATGGTGCACGGGTAAAGGCCACCAGACCTCTGGGTATACACTACTAGTCCCAGCAAGTCACCAAATTAACCTTTAGATAAACATGTTTCCACCAGAGCTGCCTTCAGAAAGGTGAGCTCATATATTTAGAGATCAAAGACCAGAGCTGATTAATTAAGCATTTCATCTGATAAAAGGTACCACAGTGCTGACTATATAAAAATACAGAAACAAATGACATACAGTTACAAAAATATGAAAGAGTTTAGCAAGACAAGTTCAGAAAACAAAAGATGAAGTTCTTACAGCCTGATGATATAGCAGTCCTTGTCAGTGAGAGTCCAGCTCTTGTCCGCTTTGGGCACAGCCTTGAACACAGTTGAGTCCAGCATTTTAAGCATCCCAACGGCCCATGTAACGGTGCGACGCAGGGTTGCCATTAGGGGGGTGGAGAAGCAAGGAATAAATATCGGAGAGAAGGCCCCTCGTCTGAGGCCCACCACGGCATAACCTTTCAAAGACGGTAGGTAGAGAGACCACAGCGGAGCCAGTCATGGAAGACATATAATGCTGCAATTGCAGGTAGTGAAAGCACTCAGACGAGGGAATCTCCCAATGAGCTATCAACTGGTCAAAAGGCAGGATGGAACAAGATATAGGGTCCACTACGTCAGCCCAGCAGAAAAGTCCCCAAGATCCCAATTAGCACCCGCATTCTATTCAGGGCTGCATCTCCAGACTCTGAAAGCTCTTTGTTTCCGGGACTGGGGACGTGACGTTACGTTATGTCCCCTCCATTCATGTCTATGGGAGGGGGAATGACGGCCATCATGCCCTCTCTCATAAACATGAATGAAGAGGGCATGGCGTTATGTCACGTCCCCAGTCCCGGAAACAAAGAGCTTCCAGAGACGCAGCCCTGGATAGAATGCGGGTGCTGCACGGAGATTGCGGGGGGTCCCAGTGGCGGGCCCCTCATGATCAGACATCTTATCCAATATTCTTTGGATAGGGGATAAGATGTCTTTGGCTGGATAACCCCTTTAATAGCGCTCCTCTATATGTGGCTACTCTATGCAGTTTCTGTGTCATCAAATGACATCTTGAGGCAGATTCATCAAAACATCACTTCAGCTCGCTTCTTTCATTTTTGAAAAGGCCTCTGAAAAATGAAAGAAGCAATCTGGTTGGTTGCTATGGGCAATACAGCATCTTGTCCTTTCAACAGGTTTTGATAAATCTCCCCGATAGAGTAGGGGAAAATTTGGTGATGGCCTCAGCAGATGGGCCCCTACTAGTCGCGATGTTCTGGAATATCCAAGCAATATGTTGTCACTTTCTGAGATATCCAGACTTGAGCTATTTAAAACTGTCAGATCAGGGATGTGGAAATCCTATCGCCCGACACCCAGGACATGCAGTTCTGGGCAGGGTGAATTTTTCAGGCCTTTAGCCCTGCTTCGGACCTGAAAGCCCCTGACAAGTACAGCAGTGCTCACGGTGTATGGCGCGGGCTCCTGAGGGAGCCTGCATCATACCCGGCGGCCTCTAGCTGATTTTAGTAGCTAGGGGCCGCCACTAATAGCCAGCTAGCGACGTTCCTCTTTGGGAGGGCGATCCACTGTAGAGGTAGCCAGAGGGCTTACCTCTGCTTTCCTATGGACCATGGCTCTGTTATTGATAGAACCTGGCTGCACCAGGCTTTATCTATGGAGCACAGAGCACACAGATCAATGGAGTTCAATAGGGCTGCATTAATCTGTATGAGAAATCTAATGATTCTTCCTAAAAGTACAATTCACAAGTAAAGAAAGGAAATAAAAGCTGAACACTGCCCTGTACTTGCTTATCCAATGGAACTGCTCGTGTATGGGTGCCGTGTGACCACAGTCCTGACTTGGATCTTCACCTGGTGCTCGGCGTCTGGAAGTGAGTAGAAGTCCATGATCAAAACTCCATTCAGCGAAGTAAGGACTCGGCAAACTCGGGTGCTATTGATCACAATTCCCAACTTCTTTATTATAAAGGTACGCAGGATAAAACGTGACAGCAGGAGGTTAGGGAGTCATTGTATCTGACAGCCGTTTCATGCCCAATAATGCACTTCGTCTGATTACCCTGCATACCTTTATAATAAAGTTGAGAATTTGGATCAATAGCACTCGAGTTGCCGAGTCTTTGCTTCTCTGAATGGAGTTTCTGCCTAAAAGTCCCCTAAGGGACTAATAAATTGTAAAAAAAAAATAGAAAAAAAAAAGTTTAATAAAAGTTTCAAAGACAAGCATTAACCCAAACAACAAAAAACGTGGTCTCAAATGGCTGGAGGTGCTCAACCCCAGATGCGGTTGTGCATTTATACTGGGGGAGCAGATGCTGCCCTTGTAGTCCGTTGCTAAGGGCGATCCCCAGCATAAAAATGCATACAATGGAGGATGCCTGCAGCGAACTACAAGTGCCACAATAGAATCCTACACCAGGTAAACTGTGTGGATGTGTAACAATTAGAATACAATACAGGAATATGGGTGCACTACTATGGTAGATGTATACAATGACATTGGCTATCCCTCAACACTGATGTTAAAATTTAGACCTTCGCCAGTGTATCCTTATATGAAGGACACACCAGAGCCCGCACACCAACGCCAAGGTTTCTCATGATGGTGCGGGACCTACGCTAATCCTACCTGTGCTTGATAAGCAAAACAGGGGCCAGTGGGCAATTACGGCAGCATTCGGTCGACTCACAACTTCCTCCCAGATACCCTCCAGCGTGACTGAGCACACATGCAATGGGAGGAGGGAGGCAAGCTGCAAGCCCCACCTGAGTTGCCTAATATGGGTGCCTGGCCTCACAGGTGCTACCTCAATGCTGCCTTGAAGATATTCAAGGCGCATTTATTTTGGAGTTCATACACCTCCAAGTATAAAATTTAAACAAACAACAAAAAACATTTTAGACCACGTTTTTTGTTGTTTGCTTAAATTTTGGATAGGGGATAAGATGTCTAGGGGCGGAGTACCCCTTTAAGGACCAGGCCATTTTTTGCAAATCTGACCTCTGTCACTTTAAGCATTAATAACTCTGGGATGCTTTTATTTATTAATTTGATTCCGAGAATGTTGTTTCATGCAATATTCTACTTTATGATAGTGGTAAATTTTCGTCGATACTTGCATAATTTCTTGGTGAAAAATTCCAAAATTTCATGAAAAATTTGATTTTGCATTTTTCGAACTTTGAAACTCTATGCTTGAAAGGAAAATGGACATACCAAATAAATTATATATTGATTCACATATACAATATGTCTACTTTATGTTGGCATCATAAAGTTGACATATTTTTACTTTTTGAAGACATTAGAGGGCTTTAATGTATAGCAGACATTTTCTATGTTTTCCCGAAAAATTCTAAATCGGAATTTTTCAAGGGCCGGTTCAGTTTTGAAGTGAATTTGAGTGTCTTCGTGTTAGAAATCCCCCATAATTGTAACAAGAGGTGCAGTGAGCCTTAATACCCACAGGTGATGGAATGTGAAAATGACAATGCTCAAAATTTGGCTTTTGGAGAGCGAATTTTGCTGAAATGTTTTTTTGGGGGGCATGTCACAAGGCCCCCATGGTGCCAGAACAGCAAAAAAAAAAAAAAAAAAAAACACATGGCACACTGTTACACCTCTCAAGGAATGTAACAAGGGGTACAGTGTGCCTTAACCCCTTAACGATGCAGGACGTATATTTACGTCCTGCGCCGGCACCCGCGATATGAAGCGGGATCGCACCGCGATCCCGCATCATATCGCGTCGGTCCCGGCGCTCATCAATGGCCGGGACCCGCGGCTAATACCACACATCGCCAATCGCATCGCCCTTACCTGCCTCCTCGGTGTCCGATCGGCGAATGACTGCTCCGTGCCTGAGATCCAGGCAGGAGCAGTCAAGCGCCGATAACACTGATCACAGGCGTGTTAATACACGCCTGTGATCAGGATGAGAGATCAGTGTGTGCAGTGTTATAGGTCCCTATGGGACCTATAACACTGCAAAAAAAAGTAAAAAAAAAGTGTTAATAAAGGTCATTTAACCCCTTCCCTAATAAAAGTTTGAATCACCCCCCTTTTCCCATAAAAAAAAAAACTGTGTAAAAAAATAAATAAAAATAAACATATGTGGTATCGCCGCGTGCGTAAATGTCCGAACTATAAAAATATATCATTAATTAAACCGCACGTTCAATGGCGTACGCGCAAAAAAATTCCAAATTCAAAAAAAGCACATTTTTAGTCACTTTTTATACCATTAAATAATTAATAAAAAGTGATCAAAAAGTCTGATCAAAACAATAAAAACTTCTGATCACGGCGCAAAAAATGAGTCCTCATACCGCCCTGTACGTGGAAAAATAAAAAAAGTTATAGGTGTCAGAAGATGACATTTTTAAACGTATAAATTTTCCTGCATGTAGTTATGATTTTTTCCAGAAGTGCGACAAAATCAAACCTATATAAGTAGGGTATCATTTTAACCGTATGGACCTACAGAATAATGATAATGTGTAATTTTTACCGAAATATGCACTGCGTAGAAACGGAAACCCCAAAAGTTACAAAATGGCGTTTTTTCTTCGATTTTGTCGCACAATGATTTTTTTTTCTGTTTCGCCGTGCATTTTTGGGTAAAATGACTAATGTCACTGCAAAGTAGAATTGGCAACGCAAAAAATAAGCCATAATATGGATTTGTAGGTGGAAAATTGAAAGGGTTATGATTTTTAAAAGGTAAGGAGGAAAAAACGAAAGTGCAAAAACTGAAAAATCCTGAGTCCTTAAGGGGTTAAAGGGGTACTCCGGAGGAAAACATTTTTTTTTTTTTTTTTTTTTTAAATCAACTGGTGCCAGAAAGTTAAACAGATTTGTATATTACTTCTATTAAAAAAATCTTTATCCTTCCAGTACTTATTAGCAACTGTATACTACAGAGGAAATTCTTTTCTTTTTTTGTTTGGCAAAAAGTGCTCTCTGCTGACACCTGATGCCCGTATCAGGAACTGTCCAGAGCAGGAGAAAATCCTCATGGCAAACCTATGCTACTCTGGACAGTTCCTGACACAGACAGAGGTGTCAGCAGAGAGGACTGTGGACAAGACAAAAAAGAAAATAATTTCCTCTGTAGCATACAGCTGCTAATAAGTACTGGAAGGATAAAGATTTACATATACAAATATACAAATCTGTTTAACTTTCTGGCACCAGTTGATTTAAAAAAAATAAATAAATAATGTTTACCACCGGAGTACCCCTTTAAGGCACACTGTACCCCTTGTTACATTCCTTGAGAGGTGTAACAGTGTGCCATAAAAAGAAATTCAAAAAGCATAGAAATTCCTCTGTAGCATACAGCTGCTAATAAGTACTGGAAGGATATAGATTTTTAATAGAAGTAATTTACAAATATGTTGACCATATGGGACCAGTACATAAAAAAAAAAAATGTTTTCCACTAGAGTACCCCTTTAACATCCCACAGGTGTTTGACAAATTTTTGAAATAGTGGGCTGGGCATATGAAAAATTTAATTTTTTCATTTTCTCGGACCACTGTTCCAATAATCTGTCAGACACCTGTGGGGTGTTAAGGCTCACTATACCCCTTGTTATATTCCTTGAGGGGTGTAGTTTCAAAAATGGGGTCACATGTGGATGTTTCTTTTTGCGTTTATGTCAGAACTGCGGCAACTAATTCCAGTGCAAATCACCAATTTAGGCGTCAAATGTGCATGGTGCTCTCACTCCTGAGACTTGTTGTGTGCCTGCAGAGCACTTTACTTCCACATATGGGGTATGTTCGTACTCGGGAGACATTTTGTTACAAATTTTGGGGGTCTTTTATCCTTTTACCTCTTGTGAAAATGAGTAAGTAAGGGGCAACACCAGCATGTTAGTGTACATTTTTTTTTATTTACACTAACGTGCTTGTGTAGCCCACAACTTTTCCTTTTAATAAGGGGTAAAAGGAGAAGACCCCCAAAATTTGTAACACAATTTCTCCCAAGTATGGAAATACCCCATATGTGGCACAAAACTGTTGCCTTGAAATACGACAGGGCTCAGGAGTGAGAGAGCGCCATGCGCATTTGAGGCCTATATTAGCGATTTGCATAGGGACGGACCCGGATGCAAGCATGGCGTTTGCCTCTGCCAACAAAATACCCTACACTAGTGTTTCCCAAACAAGGTGCCTCCAGCTGTTGCAAAACTCCCAGCATGCCTGGACATTCAATGGCTGTCTGGCAATGCTGGGAGTTGTTGTTTTGCAACAGCTGGAGGCTCTCTTTAGGAAACAGTGCCGTACGAGATGTTTTTAATTTTTGTGGGGGGGGGGGGTGTGTAACTGTATAAGGGTGTGTATATGTAGTGTTTTACTCTTTATTTTGTGTAGAGTAGTGTAATGTTTTTAGGGTACATTCACACGGGCATGGGTTCACAGCTAGTTTCCCGCTGGGAGTTTGAGCTGCGACAGAAAATTTGCCACAGCTCAAACTTGCATCAGGAAACTCACTCTAAACTCCCATCCGTGTGAATGTACCCTGTACTTTTTCTTTTCTTTTTTTTTTGGGGGGGGGGTTACAGATCTCCAACTGTTGCAAAACTACAACTCTCAGCATGCACTGACAGACTGTGCATGCTGGGAGTTTTAGTTTTGCCACAGCTGTAGGCACACTGGTGGGGGAAACAGAATAACTCAGTGTTTCCCCACCAGTGTGCCTCCAGCTGTTTCAAAACTACAACTCCCAGCATGCACAGTCTGTCAGTGCATGCTGAGATGTAGTTTTCAAACAACTGGAGGCGCACGGGTTGGGAAACAGGTAACAGAACCTTACTCTGTTAGTTGCAGTTATGTAACAGCTGGAGGCACACAACTACAACTCCCAGCATACCAAGACAGCCGTTTGCTGTCTGTACATTCTGGGAGTTGTAGTTATGCAATATCTGGAGGGTTAAAGTTTAGAGATCACTGCACAGTGGTCTCCAAACTATGGCCCTCCAGATGTTGTAGCCACTCAACGTATCGCTACATCACGCCCTGCATCCTTAAAGGAGTTGTCTGGTGAAAAATAACTTACCCCCTATGTAAGGATAAGCGATAAGTTATAGATCACGGAGGGTCCCAGCGCTGGGAGGAAACAATGGCTCAGTGACACAACCACAGGTAGAGATTTTTACAGCCCCGCTCCTGGACGTAGAATTTCACATCTGTCAAACTCTATGTCCAGTAGAGGGGCTGTGAAAATCTACGTCCCTTCTCCCTTCCTGTGGAGAGGAAGCAAGGAAAGCGAGGCGCCGGGTGGGAGATTATGGGGCGCCCCGCTCTCCACATGAATCAGACACTCCCGTGGTCAGACACTTATTTCCTATTCTGCGGGTGGGGGATGAGCTTTGTAATACTGGATAACCGCTTTTTTGGCCAAAATGGGCTGCGTCCTTAAGGTGTTATGTAAAAGCCTATATAAATTGGGTATTGTAATCGTATGGACCTACAGAATACAGACAATTTGTCCTTTTGGGTGTATTCACACGAACATAAAAAAAAAAAAAAAAACACAAGACATTTTAGCTAATTATGGGGGGTTTAATTTTTCCGCAGCATATTTGACGCCTCAGATGCACTGCCGACACACACAGAGTTATGGCAGAGTGAGCTCTCTACTGCTGCCGCCGTAACTCTGTGTGTCTCCGCTTGTGACTGCTGGTGGAAAATCCTCAGCCATGAGCAGACACACAGAGCTACGGCAGCAGCAGCAGGGAGCATGCTCTACCATAACTCTGTGTGTGCCGGGAGCACATTCATGGCATCAAATACGTTGTGGATGTGCTCCCGTGTAAAAACACCCTTTAACTGTAAAGTGCACTGCGTAAAAACTAACCCCCCCCCCCCCCATAATTTGCTAAATTGTCTTGTTTTTTTTTTTTTTTTTCACCACACAAATATTATTTTTTTGGCTTCGTCAAAGATTGTGGTAAAGTGAGTGATATCTTTACGAAGTACAATTGGTCCCACAAAAAACAAGTCCTTTATATCTTATATGGGTCTGTAGGTAAAAAAAACAAACAAAAAAACAAACAAGAGTTATAGCTATTCAATGGTGAGGGTGGAAGAATTAAAGTGCAAGAAAGAATTGTTGTGTCCTGCAGCGTGATTAACACTTATCCCCTAACCACAGGATAGGGGATAAGTGTTTGATCGCGGGGGGGGGGGGTCCGACTGCTGGGACACTGTTATGCCGAGCGCTCCGGGTCCCTGCTCCTCCCCGGAGCGCTCACTACACTCTCGCTCCCGCAGCGCCCCGGTCAGATCCACTGACCGGGTGCGCTGCGATACTGCCTCCAGCCGGGATGCGATTCGCGATGCGGGTTGCGCCCGCTCGCGATGCGCACCCCGGCTCCCGTACCTGACTCGCTCTCCGTCGGTCCTGTCCCGGCGCGCGCGGCCCCGCGCGCGCCGGGTCTCTGCGATTTAAAGGGCCAGTGCACCAATGATGGTGCCTGGCCCAATCTTCCCAATTACCTTGATTAGTTTCCACCTGTGCACTCCCTACTTATACCTCACTTCCCTTGCACTCCCTTGCCGGATCTTGTTGCCATTGTGCCAGTGAAAGCGTTTCCTTGTATGTTCCTAGCCTGTGTTCCAGACCTCCTGCCGTTGCCCCTGACTACGATCCTTGCTGCCTGCCCCGACCTTCTGCTACGTCCGACCTTGCTTCTGTCTACTCCCTTGTACCGCGCCTATCTTCAGCAGTCAGAGAGGTTGAGCCGTTGCTAGTGGATACGACCTGGTCACTACCGCCGCAGCAAGACCATCCCGCTTTGCGGCGGGCTCTGGTGAAAACCAGTAGTGACTTAGAACCGATCCACTAGCACGGTCCACGCCAATCCCTCTCTGGCACAGAGGATCCACTACCTGCCAGCCGGCATCGTGACAGACCCCCTGTGATCTTCTGTACGGGGCCGCGGCTGTCCCGTGCAGGGGGCATGCCAGCCGCAGCATGACGTTGCGGCCGGCACGCCTCCTCCATACATCTCTATGGGAGAGGCGGGGAGGCAGCATTCGTGCCTCCCCCAATAGAACTGTATTGGGACGGGGAGGAGACGGGGCATCACCGTCGACCTCTAGGTCGACGCTATGTGCCTTAGCGCTCACTATGAGCGCTAATGGCGGCGCCCTGTTAGGGAGATGGCGGGGGGGGTCCCAGCGGTCGGACCCCCCGCGATCAAACACTTATCCCCTATCTTGTAGATAGGGGATAAGTGTATATTGCGCTGCAGTTGTCCTTTAAGGGGTTACAAACGGAAAAAAAGAAAAGCATGGCAATTTATTTTTCAGCCATAAGCACCTTCAAAAATTTTTACATATATATATATATATATATATATATATATATATAAAATTAAAAAAATTCCCAAAAAACAGGCAAAATCCATAGTGTAACTATTGAATTACACTACAGTAAAGGACAAAAGCAGTGGATTTGTCAAGAAAAAATGCGACGAGGATGGGATTCGAACCCACGCGTGCAGAGCACAATGGATTAGCAGTCCATCGCCTTAACCACTCGGCCACCTCGTCTGATGATCTCGGGAGCGGCTGTTTCTCCATCACGTCTTTACATGCAGGGACAAATCACTGAACTGCACCTCTTATTCTATTCTCCTATAATTCTTAATAAAAAAACATATAGAGCAGTGATTCCCAACCAGGGTGCCTCCAGCTGTTGAAAAACTACAATTCCCAGCATGCCCGGACAGCCTTCGGCTGTCCGAGCATGCTGGGAGTTGTAGTTTTGCAGTTTTGCAACAGCTGGAGGCACCCTGGCTGAGAAACATTGATAAAGAGATATCCAGCTTTTCTGAATCAGTCTGAACATTTGCACGTTTAAAATCTTCCACTTGCTCCTCCGATGCGTTAGAGGGCGCTGTGGATTGAAGGATTTTTTTTTTTATAAATATATTCCTTCGGCTTCCTTATTTTCTGTTGGACGCCGCGAAGGCTGACGGGTAGTGACGCGGGCGGCGTGGTGGGCGGGGCTTGATGTGTCCGTGCGTGCCTGTGCGTGTAGTTCTCAGGTGCTGCTGGATGTAGTCAGGAGCGGCACAATGAGAGGAGTGCATAAGAGGCTGTGGGAAGTGTGAGTGCAGGTGGTCCTGCCCAGAGGGTGGCAGTGATGCCAGGCTTCACAATAAGGACCAGTCTGTTTCCTTCTCGTTGTAGTACACAGGGCTGAGTGATGAGTGTAGAGTGCAAGCTCTGCTGCCTTCCCACAGTGATCATATACAAGCATAGGAGCTGATTTTACATCAAGATCGGGAACCAGACCAAAAAGGGGCAATGCCAACCGCAGTGCGTTGCTCGTTTTTCCGTGTGGTCCTCGTTGCCCTCCTTCTAGTCGCTCTTCTTCAACTTCTTTACCTTTCGCTTCTCTCCAACTTACATGGGCAGCAGCAGCAGCGTTCAGCGCACCCAGTGCTTGTGGGCACTCCTCATACGGAGCCAAGATGGCAGAGGGAACAGAAGGATCATCTGAAGGCTGTGTTGGCATCTGGCGGTGTACTAGATGCCAGCGGACAATATCGAATTTATCGCCACCTCTTGGCCCGTGAAGGAGGACAAACGAAAGACGTGGCATTGGCCTCTCATGGCAGTCTAAGCAACCTGTGGCATTTGCAGGAACTGGTACGACGGTGGGATGGCAGAATTTCATTGGCGCTGTTTGCTTCTAGCGCTGCGCAGGCTAAACTCGCTATTGTGTTACCCTATACCCTTGCCCAGCTGTGCCCTTCAGTCAGGCAAAGGGTGTCTTTTCATCTTGTGTGCCAGTCTGGAGATACAGCTGTTTTCCCAGAACAAGATGATGCGGCAGAGTTTGCCCATCTTCAGACGTGCCAGGCTGTTTTTGCCAAGGTGGCAAATCTAGGCACCAATATAATAAACTATGCAGGAAATGTGTCTTATCCTAACAACTTGCTAAGAAATGTTGCCAGGACTGAAATTGGGAGTACGGCTTTTGTACTGGTGGTCGATATAGATATGGTACCCAGTCAGGGTCTGAGGTCGGGTTTTTTGGATTTGGCTGCTCAAGGGGTTGATCCACACATGGTGTTTGTAGTGCCCGCTTTTGAAATCAGACATACTCGGCGGCTGCCTGGCGCCAAGGAGGAATTGTTGCGACTATACCAGGTGGGAGAAGTGCGAGCGTTTTATGAGGAGTTGTGCCCACGATGCCAAGCACCTACTAACTATTCATTCTGGCTTAACTTGCCAGAGAAGGACACGTCTGGAAGGTTGGCAGTAACTTATGTGGTTGAGTGGAGAGATCCGTGGGAACCGTTTTATATTGGGAGTAAAGACGTGCCAGCCTACGATGAGAGGTTCAAGCAGTATGGATTCAACAGAATCAGTCAGGTAATGCTGGGACTTATCCATTGGGGGAGAGTTATCATAATCTGGGTAGAGGAAAAGTGAGGCAGTTGCCCATAGCAACCAATCAGATTGCTTCTTTCATTTTTCAAAGGATTTTTAAAAAAAAAGCGATCTAATTGCATTTCCTCTGCACAGGATTTCTCAAGTCTCACCTATCTACTTTATAGCAATAAATCGTATACAAACGAATTAGGTCAGTTGGGGGGATGGGGGTCTGACTTCAGGCACCCCGCTATTCTACGGATGCTGGGGGGGGGGGGGGGCATGTTGTTTGTACTATTAAGGGTATGTTCACATTGATTAAGTTCAGTGAGGAATTTCCTCATTCAATTTCCTTAGTGGATTCGTACCATATGAAATGGTCTGTAATTGGGGCTAATGTCCGCGGCAATTGGAGATGTTAAATCTTCTGCTACAATCAAATTCCTCTTCAGAAGTTCAATTGCGGAACTTCTGACATGTGAATAGAGCAGCAAAATCTCTATTTAAATCATTAGGAGGCTGCAAGTAGAGTCTCTATAGTGTGTTTCACCCGACGCTATTTTGATCAGTATTTGTAACCACAATCAGAAGGAATGACCTTTTCAGTGTTTTGGCCCACTCCTGGTTTTGGTTCACAAATACTTATGCAAAAAAACTGAGCCAAATACTGCCTTGTTGAAGGGGGACTCCACCTCTGGACATCCTTAGCCAAAGGATAAGGGATAAGATGTCTGATCGCAGGGGTCCGGTGGCTGGGCCCCTCCCCGTGATCTCCGGGCGGCATCCTGGCTTTCTGAACACACTTTGTTCAGAATGCTGGGTTCGAGCGGCCGTGGTTGTGACGTCACGCCACGACCCCTCCATGTCTATGGAAGGGGGGGGGAGGTGATGAGTATCCACATATTTCATGCCCCCTCCCATAGACTTGAATAGCGGGGGCGTGATGTTACGGCCATCCGAACCCAGAATTTTGAACAAAAATATTCATAATGCCAGGGTGCCGCCTGGAGATTGCTAGGGGTCCCAGCGGCTGGACTCCTGCAATCAGATATCTTATCCCCTGTCCTTTGGATGGGGGACAAGATGTCCAAGGGCAGAGTACCACTTGAAACCAGCCTTTGTAGCGAAAATGCAAAGTACTGCAGAATTGTCCTATTCAAATACCATTGGTGTTCGGACGTCCCCCCCCCTAACATTGATTGTGAGGATACCAAAAAAACAAAAAGCACCATGCAAAAAAAAAAAAAAAAAAATAAGTGCCTTCACATATAAATGGCTTTGTTGTTTTGTTACAATTATTTTTTGCCATGCAGACTAAGAACTCTGGGGGGAATTAAGTTATTTTTACATTTCGCCTAGGCTTACGTCATGTGAACTCTGTGCACATTTATCGAAGAGGTGCATCTCTTTCATAAATAGCAACGTAGCTTAGATGCAGGCAAGTTTCTAAGTGTGGTCCGGGCTGGCATGAGACTTTGCAAAAATTTAGCAACAATTTTTTTCTTTAAAAAAGTTGCAGTTGATAAATTATCGACCAGTGTAAAAAGCTAAATATACCACACTACATTAAAGTTGCTTATTGAAGGACAGGCCATCAGTTGTAAAGGCTGAATAACCGGAATTTTGACGTTTTTATCTGCAGCTATTTTAATGGGTTTTCAAGCAAAAACTCATTGATGCCCTCTGCATAGGATAGGCCAGCACTCGGTATCCCCTCTGTTCTGCAAAGCCTCGTTCCCTGGATGTAAACAATATACAGGAGCTGAAACCTTGGCTTGTAGAGTGGTGGCGCTGGGTTTTGCAGCTCAGATCCTGTTGAAGTGAATGTTACCACTAGTATATTTAAGGGTAGGGTAACACATGTAGTTTGCTACATATTTTCCAATTACTTCAAAGGGTAGTGGAGTACGCAGTGTGGGACCCTTCCCTTAAAGGGGTACTCTGACGCTTAGACATCTTATCCCCTATCCAAAGGATAGGGGATAAGATGCCTGATCGCGGGGGTTCCCGCCGCTGGAGACCCCCGTGATCTTGCAAGCCGCACCCGGTTAAAATCATTCCCCTGAGCGTGTTCGCTCCGCGTCTGATTACTGTCGATCACAGGGCCGGAGCATTGTGACGTCATGCTCCGCCCCCTCAATGCAAGCCTATGGGAGGGGGCGTGACAGCTGTTACGCCCCCACCCATAGACTTGCATTGAGGGGTCACGATCTTCCGTTCCCGTGGTCGGGAGCCAGAACCTCCAGTGCTGCCGGAAGCAGATACAGGTGGGTGCCGCATGCTATATTGCGGGGGTCCCCAGCAGGTGAACCCCCGCGATCAGACCCCCCCCCCCCTATCCTTTTGATAGGGGATAAGATGTCTAGGGATGGAGTACCCCTTTAAATATGCTAGAAAAAAAGTTAATCTAAGGCCGGGTTCACACTTTGGAATCTCCAGACGGAATATCTACCCGAGATCCCATAGGCGGCGCTAGGACCACGCTAACTGCATTGCCGTCCCCATAAACGGCAATGCATTTCTGAGTAGATCCACCAAAGATCCTTTCAGAAATGCATTGCTGTCTATGGGGTCCTAGCGCCGCCCGCGGGATCACTAGCTGAAATTCTGGCCGGAGATTCCGAAGTGTGAACCTGGCCTTAGAATAACAAGGCATATTGAGGGTGTGTTCAGGTGTTTAACTGCAATTATTAAATACAAAGCCATTAAGAGATTATATATAAATGGCGGACACTTATAAAGGAAAGCCTGGGACGACTTCTTATCCATTCCTAGCTTTGTATTCAGTAAAGGTGCTTTCACACCATGTTTTCAGCCTACGGCTGGGGGAGGGGAAAACCGTGTGCTCCCGTACCCCAGCTGGACCGCCGCTGAAATCCATTGGCTTTAATGAGCCGACCGTTTGACCCGGAGTCACCGTTTGAGACCCCTATCTGTTTTTCTGACCAGACCTAAAACCATAGTACACTACGGTTTAGGTCTGGTCACAAAACCGGATGCGGGGCAGAAATGAGCCGACCAGAGTCAAACGGTGACACCAGTCGGCTCAGTAAAGTCAATGGATTTCAGCGGCGGTCCAGCTGGTGTACGGGAGCGCACGGTTTTCCCCTCCCCCAGCCGTAGGCTGAAAACATGGTGTGAAAGCACCTTTACTGAATACAAAGCTAGGAATGGATAAGAAGTCGTCCCAGGCTTTCCTTTAGAAGTGTCCGCCATTTATATATAATCTCTAGAGATGAGCGAATTTACAGTAAATTTGATTAGTCACAAACTTCTCAGCTCGGCAGTTGATGACTTTTCCTGCATAAATTAGTTCAGCTTTCAGGTGCTCCGGTGGGCTGGAAAAGGTGGATACATTCCTAGGAAAGGGTCTCCTAGGACTGTATCCACCTTTTCCAGCCCACCGGAGCACCTGAAAGCAGAACTAATTTATGCAGGAAAAGTCATCAACTGCCGAGCTGAGAAGTTCGTGACGAATCGAATTTACTGTAAGTTCGCTCATCTCTAATAATCTCTTAATGGCTTTGTATTTAATAATTGCATAGGCTGAAAACGTGGTGTGAAAGCACCCTAATTGCAATAAAAAACCTGAACACAAACCACTCCAAACCCGACCTTGACTTTGATGCATCCTAATTCACAAACAGATGAATAGAAGTGTGTAGGTCACTGTAGAGCTTGGATGACACCTTCTTGTTACTGTAGCATGGATAACTGCGCCTTTTTCTTTCTTCAGGCTTGTGAACTCAATATGGCTGGCTTCTCCTTTGCTGTCCTGGACTCTGCGTTTTTGCTTCATAAAGGATACAAGCTACCTGGAGACTTTCACAGTCAGAAAGAGGCGGAGAACAAAAGAAATCGGTTACTGTACAGAGGATTCAAGGAGGAGCTGAAGATGAAGTATCCAGATTCCAGCAGACGCTGCTAATAAAGCCTTTACCTGAACAGCCTAAGGACCAAGCTTCTCCTATGAGGAATGACATATGTAGAGATGAGCGAACTTACAGTAAATTCAATTCGTCACGAACTTCTCGGCTCGGCAGTTGATGACTTTTCCTGCATAAATTAGTTCAGCTTTCCGGTGCTCCGGTGGGCTGGAAAAGGTGGATACAGTCCTAGGAGACTCTTTCCTATGACTGTATCCACCTTTTCCAGCCCACCGGAGCACCGGAAGGCTGAACTAATTTACGCAGGAAAAGTCAGCAACCGCCGAGCCGAGAAGTTCGTGACGAATCTAATTTACTGTAAGTTCGCTCATCTCTAGACATATGGCGTGTCATTGTAACGAAAGAGCTTGTATTCTTAAGAATTCTGGGAATCTACTGTTCATCTAGCGACCCTCTATTGCAGTGTTTCCCAACCAGGGTGCCTCTAGCTGTTGCAAAACTACAATTCCCAGCATGCCCGGACAGCCGAAGGCTGTCCGGGCATGCTGGGCTTTGTAGTCTTGCAACAGCTAGAGGCACCCTGGTTGGGAAACACTGCTTTATTGTGATGTAATGTATGTTTGTATTTATTTATTCATGTGTGAGACTACTGAGCATCTGATACTGTATCCATCTGCCAGTTCTTTTTTCTGGCTAACTTCATTCCTGTCACTGGTTTCTCTGGTCCTTGCCATTTCTGATCTGTAGACAGCTTGTTAGAACGAAGGGGGTGTTTTTAGTTTTAAGAAATATTTAGTTGAAAGGGGTACTCCGGTGGAAAACATTTATTTTTAATTAATTGGTGCCAGAAAGTTAAACAGATTTGTAAATGACTTCTATCAAAAAAACGTAATCCTTCCAGTACTTATCAGCTGCTGTATAGTAAAGAGGAAGTCCGTTTCTTTTTGAATTTCTTTTCTGCCTGAGCACAGTGCTCTCTGCTGACACATGTCAGGAACTGTCCAGAGCAGGAGCAAATCCCCATAGCAAACATATGCTGCTCTGGACAGTTCCTGACATGGACAGAGGTGTCAGCAGAGAGCACTGTGGACAGACAGAAAAGAAATTCTAAAAGAAAATAACTTTCTCTGTATTATACAGCAGCTGATAACTACTGGAAGGATTAAGATTTCTTAATAGAAGCAATTTACAAATCTGTTTAACTTGATTTAAAAAAAATAATATTTCCACCGGAGTACCTTTTTAAGGTTAGTTTCATACAACCGTTTTCTTGGCAATACTTCCGTATTCTTATTAAGGGCTTAACTCCTAAACCCCAAGGGTTATACCCTATAGCAGTCTAATTTGGGTTCAGTAGATTAACTGGTGGTTCAACTGCACTACATGGACTCTTAGAGCTTGTTCACACTAAAGAAATTCAGCAAGGAAAACTTCCTCACTGGGTTCCTTTGTGGATCTGTGATCTTCCTGCCCCATTGACAAATGGAACTTCCGCCAGTTTAATCTTCTGCCAAAATCCAATTCCTTGACCGAAGTTTCGCTATGGAACTTCTGATGTGTGTTTTGAGCAGCAGAATTCCCATTGAAATCAATGAGAGGCTGCTGCAAGGTGAAATTCATGCGGAATATCCTTATGGATATATATTCTGTGCAGCTTCTTCTTAGGGTGCGTTCACACTGGGTAATTGACGCTGAATCTCCGCTCGGGGAATTCAGGGAGTGGAGATTCAGTCTGGCAGCCTCCGCCGAAATTCTCTGGCGGTAGGACCGCGCAGCCCTGTGCCGTCACCATTGACAGCAATGCAGTGCTTGCGGACTTCCGCGCAAAGAATGAACATGGTCCTTCTTTGCGCAGAGCAATTTCAGAGGCGGGATTTCCATTGCTGAAAATGCTCAGTGTTAACGGGTCTCGTGGAAGAGCCATTCACGTAAAGTTTACCGCTCTGAAGTCTACGTAAATTACGTGGTGTGAATGGGGCCTTACCTGTGCCTGTTACATTGATTTGGAAGAGGCCTGACTTAAATTAAATCGGTGTTCGCCGGGGCTTATGTCAAAACACATGACCCAGATGAATCCCCATTGACCGCATGCAGTAACTGCTTCTGAAATGCTGCTGTGAAGCGGCCAACAGACACAACTTTGTTTGCCTTTTTTAGCCTGGATCCAGTTTTGGTGGTGTTTTTTTTCGCCCAAGAAAACTTGTATTCGTATAGGCATGTATTTGGCTTTTTTATAAAGTCAGGTTATTCTTACTCATACCCACATACATGTACACATGCATTTTTCTGCTGTTTTCTTTTTTAACCTATAGAGTTTTACAGGAGAAAAAAAACACAATTTCTTTAGAAAAAAAGAAACTCTGGAGTATGCAGCAATTTAGAAAAATTGCCATGGAACCAAAATGCCACTAAGGGTGTGTTCACACAGTGTCCTTGCTGTCCGTTTAACATATTTGTTTAATAGGAAAAAAAGTTTAAAATGTTACCGAATACCGAAATAATGCTGCTGTATTGACATTCGAAAAAAAAGTCATGTACCGTATTTATTTATTTTTTTACGTACACACAGCTAAATTAATTGTACTGTAACAGAAATAGTAAATTGTAGACAGAAATGCTGTGTGAGCCCACTCTTATAAATAAATAAAACCTCCAAAAACACTATTTAGGTAAAGCAGGTTAGTAGCTGCATTTCAGAAGCCGATTCTGCCTACAGATTCAGCATTGCAACGGAGAGTGTATGTGTGTGTGTTCACACTAAAGGTCTATTCACGTGGCAGAATTTCTGCTCAACCGCACAAATTCCGCTTGTGTGGATTTTGTGCTGAATTGGTGTGAAAGCCAAGCGGAAATTCTGCAGAAGTGTGAATGGGAACTCCTTTAGAAGTGTATTGGTCTTTTATTTGAGGACGAATTCCTCAAGCGGAATTCTGCTTGAGGAAATTCTGCCGTAGGAATAGAACCTAAGGGTATGAACTTAACATTAGTGTGAATGGGTCTCCGCGAGACCCGTCCACACTGCGGAATTTCAGCGGCGGACAATTCCGCCGCTGAAATTGTTCCGCGCAAAGAAAGAACATGTTCAGCCGTCAATGGTGACAGCGCAGTGCCGCGCGGTCCTTCCGCCGCCGGCTGCCAGTTTGAATCTCCGCTCGCGGAATTCAGCGAGCGGAGATTCCGTTCACACTCTGTAGTGTGAACATACCCTAAGGCTAGGTTCACATTGCAGAATTTCTGCCGGAGATTGAGCCGGCGGTGCTAGGACCGAGCAGACTGCATTGCTTCCCCCATAGACTGCAATGCATTTCTGGGTGGATCTTTTGGGAGATTTGCTCAGAAATGCATTGCCATCTATGGGGCCGGCAATGTGTCCGCATGGTCGTAGTGCCACTGGCTCAATCTCTGGCAGAAATTCCATAGTGTGAACCTAGCCTAAGTCTAGAGGACAGTCTTGTTGAGTGACTGTCGGGCTTCCTGCAATGCACACACAGAAGTAGATCCTAATAATGGGAGAAGAAAAACCTCCAAAAACATCTAAATAGCAGTGGGGAATGGATTTTTTTAAATTAATACTGTTTACTTTTTTCCCTGTATGCTGTAACTACTCAATTCAACTATTTCATTATTATAATATTCTATACCTCAGCTGAACTACAATATTGTTTCTAAATTTCCAGTCTTTATTCAACAATGCCTTTTCTGTTTTTCTCCTCTGTGTCGGTCTACTAGCAGTATTTGGAGCTGAAATAAAATAAACTGCTCAATAAACTTTTTTTTTTTTTTTTTTTTTATCAATAATCACATTCATCTTGTTAAAAGTAGATACAGTTAAGCTTACAGCTACTATACAGCCATCATATTGTAGCTTGTGTGAAAGGGAAACTGACTGCATGGTCATTTAAAGGGCAGCTGTCCCCAAGAATATGCTTGTGAAGCTGTATACGCAGTGCACCAGGGCCTCAAAAGCATATTCTAGGGAAACCGCTATAAATAAATGAGGCTGCTTTATAACTCCTCCAGGAGTCAGGCCAATAGTCTGAGAGGCTGAGCCTGGTGTCTGCTTTGCTCCGGGGCTGCACAGCCTTTCTCTGGTGACGTCATGCAGTTGTTTGACACACAGGGCTTGCCTGGCTGCAGCGGCTCTGTTAAGTTATGGTGCGCATGCGCCGGCTGTCATTCAACTGTGTGACATAAGCTTCTCTGTAAATATGTTTCAAATATTATAGAAAAAACAGCCACTAGGTGGCTCTGTTCTGTTCCCTGCCACAATTAATACAGGGAGTTTGGGCTCCTCCTGGCCTGGCAGGAGACCAAACTCAGGAAGTGCTTCTCCTTACACTAAGCTGATTGACAACTGCTAAGAGCCTCACTGAAAGCTGTACAGAGCCTAAGGTCTTCTGCAATGATGTAAGGGCAGAAAGTGGTCCCCCAGCAGGCTTCAGTGATGTCATGCCTGCCTGGAAATTTCGCTATGTGTGCAAGAAGAATGGTAAGATACACAGCTTTTTAAAGCTCTGAACAATTTTTTTTAAGGATGGGAGGGGTGTTAGGAGTAGTTAGGAAACATAGTCTGAGTTAGTTTACAAAAGTTTATTTGGTGACAGGTGCTCTTTAACCCCTTAAGGACCAGGGGTTTTTCCGTTTTTGCACTTTCATTTTTTCCTCCTTACCTTTAAAAAAAATCATAACTCAATTTTGCACCTAAAAATCCATATGATGGCTTATTTTTTACGACACCAATTCTACTTTGTAATGACATCAGTCATTTTACCCAAAAATCTACGGCGAAACAAAAAAAAAAAAAAAATCATTGTGAGACAAAATTGAAAAAAAACAAAAACACCATTTTGTAATTTTTCGGGGCTTCTGTTTCTACGCAGTACATTTGTCAGTAAAAATGACACCTTATCTTTATTCTGTAGGTCCATACGGTTAAAATGATACCCTACTTATATAGGTTGGATTTTGTCGGACTTCTGGAAAAAATCATAACTACATGCAGGAAAATTTATACGTTTAAAATTGTCATCTTCTGACCCCTATAACTTTTTTTTTCCCCGCGTATGGGGCGGTATGAGGGCTCATATTTTGCGCCGTGATCTGAAGTTTTTAGCTGTACCATTTTTGTATTGATCGGACTTGTGATTGCTTTTTATTAATTTTTTCATGATATAAAAAGTTACCAAAAATACACTATTTTGGACTTTGGAATTTTTTTGAGCATACGCCATTGACTGTGCGGTTTAATTAATGATATATTTTTTTTAATGGGAAAAGGTGGGTGATTCAAACTTTTATTAGGGGAGGGGTTAAATGATCTTTATTCACCTTTTTTTTTTTTTTTGCAATGTTATAGTTCCCATAGGGGGCTATAACACTGCACACACTGATCTTTTACATTGTTCAATGGTTTCTCATAGGAAACCAGTGATCAATGATTCTGCCGCTTGACTGCTCATGCCTGGATCTCAGGCACTGAGCAGTCATTCGGCGATCGAACACCAGGAGGCAAGGTAGGAGACCCTCCACGTGTCTCAGAGCTGTTCTGTATGCCGTGATTTCGCCGCAAACATCCCAAACAGCCCCCTGAGCTAACCGGCAGGGATTTACTTTCACTTTAGACGCGGCGTTCAACTTTGAACTCTGCGTCTAAAGGGTTAATAGCGCGCGGCAACGCGATCATTGCTGCGCGCTATTAGTCACGGGTCCCAGCCGTTGTTAGAGGCCAGGCCTGACCCGCTATGATTCGGGGCCACGTCGTGGCCCCGCGTTATAGAAAGGGAAACGACTCAGGACATACCGGTACGTCCTTAAGAGGTTAAAGGGGTACTCCACTTTTTTTTAAATCAACACCTGCCAGAAAGTTAAACAGATTTGTAAATTATTTCTGTTAAAAAATCTTAACCTTCCAGTATTTATTAGCTGCTGTTTTGATCTACAGGAAGTTCTTTTTTGAATTTCCTTTCTGTCTGACCACAGTGCTCTCTGCCGACACCTCTGTCCATGTCAGGAACTGTTCAGAGCAGGAGCAAATCCCCATAGAAAACCTACCCTGCTCTGGACAGTTCCTGACATGGACAGAGGTGTCAGCAGAGAGCACTGTGGTTAGGCAGAATGGAAATTCGAAAAGAAAAGAACTTCCTTTGGAGTATACAGCAGCTGATAAGTACTGGAATAGATGTAATATACAAATCTGTTTAACTTTCTGGCACCAGTTGATTTAAAAAAAAAATGTTTTCCAGTGGAGTACCCCTTTAAGTGAAACTGACAGCAGGGTCACCCATGCTTACTTGAATATACAGGTAAATGCGGTTGATGCTGTTTAAACACTTTTTACCAGGTGAAAACACCCCTATTGGTTTCCTTAAAAAAAAAAAAAAATTCTCCACCTGTACACTGTTGTACTTGCACTTTTGTAAGTCATTAGTTTTGTATCTTCTTTTTCTGATGGATTCCAACAACTCTTTAATTGGAATGTGTAATCGAAAGAATTAATTTTATAGGACAGTGATTCTTAAATACTTAATAATTATAGGGACCTGAGCACTCTTTATTCATGCTCTGCTATGTGGGAACCATAGGGACCTGGGCACTCTTTAGCCATGCCTTGTGGGAACCATAGGGACCTGAGCATTCTATACATGCCCTGTCATGTGGGAGCCATAGGGACCTGAGCATTCTATACATGCCCTGCCATGTGGGAACCATTGGGACCTGAGCATTCTATACATGTCATGTGGGAACCATAGGGACCTGAGCATTCTATACATGCCCTGTCATGTGGGAGCCATAGGGACCTGAGCATTCTATACATGCCCTGTCATGTGGGAACCATAGGGACCTGAGCATTCTATACATGCCCTGTCATGTGGGAGCCATAGGGACCTGAGCATTCTATACATGCCCTGTCATGTGGGAACCATTGGGACCTGAGCATTCTATACATGCCCTGTCATGTGGGAACCATAGGGACCTGAGCATTCTATACATGCCCTGTCATGTGGGAGCCATAGGGACCTGAGCATTCTATACATGCCCTGTCATGTGGGAGCCATAGGGACCTGAGCATTCTATACATGCCCTGTCATGTGGGAACCATAGGGACCTGAGCATTCTATACATGCCCTGTCATGTGGGAGCCATAGAGACCTGAGCATTCTATACATGCCCTGTCATGTGGGAGCCATAGGGACCTGAGCATTCTATACATACCCTGTCATGTTGGAACCATAGGGACCTGAGCATTCTATACATGCCCTGTCATGTGGGAGCCATAGGGACCTGAGCATTCTATACATGCCCTGTCATGTGGGAACCATTGGGACCTGAGCATTCTATACATACCCTGTCATGTTGGAACCATAGGGACCTGAGCATTCTATACATGCCCTGTCATGTGGGAGCCATAGGGACCTGAGCACTCTATACATGCCATGCCCAGGGCCGGATTAAGAGCATCACGGGCCTGGTGCTGAAGATTTTGATGGGCCTAAAGTTGACACGACACTACAGCTGGGCTGCGGCTATTTGTGGGCCGCAGTGCGATGCCAGTTACTTACATTATGTGCGAACAGCACGATACACAGAGTGTGACGTAGGTAGGTATTTAAATAGGTTGTTTGCTAGCTAGGTAGGTAGCTGGGAAGGTTGAACGCTTGCTGGGTAAGTAGTTAAAGGGGTACTCCGGCGCTAAGACAACTTATCCCCTATCCAAAGGATAGGGGATATGATGCCTGATTGCGAGGGTCCCGCCATCAGGCATCTTATCCCCTATCCTTTGGATAGGGGATAAGATGTCTTAGCGCCGGAGTACCCCTTTAAGTAAGTAGCTAGCTAGATAGGTAGGTAGGTAGATAGCAAGGTAGCTAGCTAGGTTTCTAGCTAGCCAGCTATAATCCCTATCAGGGCCGTTTTTACACATTGGTGGGCCCAGTGCAAGACTGTGTCGAGGAATAGTGGTGCAGTTGCCCATGACAACCAATCAGATTGCTTCTTTCCTATTTTCAGAGACCTTTTGAAAAATGAAAGAAGCTATCTGGTTGCTATGGGCAACTGCACCACTATTGCTCTATCACGACTAATCCCCCTCCCCCACTATTATGTGTGTATAGAGAGTGGCAATACCCCTCCCCCACTACTATGTGTGTATAGAGAGTGGCAATCCCCCTTCCCCACTACTATGTGTGTATAGAGAGTGGCAATCCCCCTTCCCCACTATTATGTGTGTATAGAGAGTGGCAATCCCCCTTCCCCACTATTATGTGTGTATAGAGAGTGGCAATCCCCCTCCCCACTATTATGTGTGTATAGAGAGTGGCAATCCCCCCTCCCCCCACTATTATGTGTGTATAGAGAGTGGCAATCCCCCTCCCCCACTATTATGTGTGTATAGAGAGTGGCAATCCCCCCTCCCCCCACTATTATGTGTGTATAGAGAGTGGCAATCCCCCTCCCCACTATTATGTGTGTATAGAGAATGGCAATCCCCCCTCCCCACTATTATGTGTGTATAGAGAGTGGCAATCCCCCCCCCTCCCTACTATGTGTGTATAGAGAGTGGCAATCCCCCTCCCCACTATTATGTGTGTATAGAGAGTGGCAATCCCCCTCCCCCACTATTATGTGTGTATAGAGAGTGGCAATCCCCCCTCCCCCCACTATTATGTGTGTATAGAGAGTGGCAATCCCCCTCCCCACTATTATGTGTGTATAGAGAATGTCAATCCCCCTCCCCACTATTATGTGTGTATAGAGAGTGGCAATCCCCCCCCCCCTACTATGTGTGTATAGAGAGTGGCAATCCCCCTCCCCCACTATTATGTGTGTATAGAGAGTAGCAATCCCCCCTCCCCCACTACTATGTGTGTATAGAGAGTGGCAATCCCCCTCCCCCACTATTATGTGTGTATAGAGAGTGGCAACCCCCCTCCCCCACTATTATGTGTGTATAGAGTGGCAATCCCCCCTCCCCCCACTATTATGTGTGTATAGAGAGTGGCAATCCCCCTCTCCCACTATTATGTGTGTATAGAGAGTGGCAATTCCCCCTCCCCCCACTATTATGTGTGTATAGAGAGTGGCAATCCCCCCTCCCCCCACTATTATGTGTGTATAGAGAGTGGCAATCCCCCTCCCCACTATTATGTGTGTATAGAAAGTGGAAACCCCCCTCCCCCCACTATTATGTGTGTATAGAGAGTGGCAATCCCCCCTCCCCCCACTATTATGTGTGTATAGAGAGTGGCAATCCCCCCTCCCCCACTATTATGTGTGTATAGAGAGTAGCAATCCCCCTCCCCACTATTATGTGTGTATAGATAGTGGCAATCCCCCTCCCCACTATTATGTGTGTATAGAAAGTGGCAATCCCCCTCCCCACTATTATGTGTGTATAGAGAGTGGCAATCCCCCTCCCCACTATTATGTGTGTATAGAGAGTGGCAATCCCCCTCCCCCCACTATTATGTGTGTATAGAGAGTAGCAATCCCCCTCCCCCCACTATTATGTGTGTATAGAAAGTGGCAATCCCCCTCCCCACTATTATGTGTGTATAGAGAGTAGCAATCCCCCTCCCCCACTATTATGTGTGTAGAGAGTGGTAATCCCCCTCCCCCACTATTATGTGTGTATAGAGAGTAGCAATCCCCCTCCCCCCACTATTATGTGTGTATAGAGAGTAGCAATCCCCCTCCCCCCACTATTATGTGTGTATAGAGTGGCAATCCCCCTCCCCACTATTATGTGTGTATAGAGAATGGAAGCCCCCTCCCCCACTACTATGTGTGTATAGAAAGTGGCAACCCCCTTCCCGCTCCATCTTGGGGGTAAATAATAAGGGGGCAGTTTTTTATAGCCAAAAAATAAATAAATAAACAAACAAAAATGTGCAAGTATATGTTACTAAACAATTCACACGCAGCGTCCTGGGTGCGTCTACAGCTTTTATTACTGTTTAGAGCAGTGTTTCCCAACCAAGGTACCTCCAGCTGTTGCAAAATTACAATTCCCAGCATGCCCGGACAGCCAAAGGCTGTCCGGGCACGCTGGTAATTGTAGTTTTTCTACAGCTGGAGGTACTTTGGTTGGGAAACACCGACTACACATTGAAGGGCTGCGCAGTCGCGCTCGTAGTTCAAACATAGGAAGACTTCAATTTGAAGCCGCATCCCACAATGCATTGCTCCCGGTTTTCTTCGACCCTTCTATCCGCCGCGCTGAACTCTATCATCATTTCCTTCATTCCGATTGGTCGAACGTTTACTGATCCCGCCCCCTCCCTTAATCCTGATTGGCTGCTCTCTCCGCGCATTCTTCCTGCTTGCTTGGCGGTTCCCCATGTCTGTCAAAGTTGATCGCTGTGGGCGGGGCCAGGCGAAGACATCAACCAAAGTGAAGGAAACGAGGAAAGAAGAAGAAGAAGAAGAAAGTGAATGAAGCAGGAGGGAACAGGAACAGGGAGGCGGGACGATCCGAGCATTCACGGGTTAATATACAGCGCAGCGTCAATATGTCATGAATTCTCCGCCGGGGCTGAGGGGGTTAATGTGTTGGGGCATCTCAGAAGAGCTTCACCCTTAACCTCTTAGTGTCATGGAGACAGATAGTGACAGTGTATGGGAGGGGAGTCCAGCAGAGGGGTATTACACTATGGGGCACATGACGGGCACTGGGCTGGTATATGTCAGGGAAGATAGTGCCAGGGACTGGGGTAATATGGAGTCTGTTTGTATACCAGGCCCTGGTTGGTTCATGTACAGAGGAGGAGTGCCCGGTGATGTAGGTGCCATGGCACTGCTATTGTGTCATTCTAGTTTAGTGACTCCTCCGCATAGAGATCACTGGGGGTGTTGTACTGTAGTGCCACCATCACTCTGCCCATCGCAGTGCCATGATGTGGCAGATCAGGGAGTGTGTAGTGTGTGATTCTACAGGTGGAATTCTATACATGCGGCGATGCCCAAGACCTGTGGTCCCTGACCCAGTCCTCAAGGCCCACCAATGTAAAACAGGGAACAATTCAAGTCCTGGAGAAGTGTTAACCAACCAGGGAGCCTCCAGCTGTTGCAAAACTACATCTCCCAGCATGCCCGGACAGCCATCGGCAGGGAGTTGTAGTTTTGCAACAGCTGGAGGCACCCTGGTTAGGAAACACTGTCCTGGAGTGTTGGTAAGCTTTGAAGACTGGGTTGGGGACATTTCACACTACGGTTGCCACCCTGCAAAATCTCCCGTCAGAAAGTTCCTAACACGGCCGTCAAAATATCCCATTCATGTCAGTGGGATTTTTTGACTGTCCTGCAGCACCAGTTATGTCCCTTTATGGCTAACGACACAAAAGACGGTGCATGCAGTAGTTTTTGTCTCGTAAAAAATAATGGCAGAATAACGGATGCTAACATTTTAACATTAAAGTCTATGGAGGGAGTCTATATCCCCTGTGGAGGTAGCCGGACGGCTTACCTCTGCATTCATGGCTGCCCCCATAAATCTACATTTGATTGAGCCTGCCTTGAGCAGGCTCAACCAAATGAATACAGATCAATGGAGTTCAATAGAACTGCATTAATCTGAATGAGGAATCTAATGATGTGAATAAAGTGTATTTAAAAAAAAAAAAAGTTTAATAAGTTTAAAAAAAAAAACACCCATTAACCCCTTCCATATTAGAAGTTCATATCTCCCCCCTTTTCCCATTTTACATATAAAAAAATATGTAAACATAATAAAAATAAACATATTTGGTATTTGCGCGTGCGTTATTGTCCAAATTATTAAAAAATTTAATGTTATATCTCGTACGGGCTATGGCGTTAACGTAAAAAAAAAAAATCACAGAATTGAGTTTTTTTATGTTTATAAAATATCCCAGAAAAAATTAAGTAAAAAAAGTGTTAAAAAAATCAGATCAATACCAAAATGGCATCGATACATACAGCAGATTCAAACAGCCCGGTATACAAACAGCCCGGTATACAGAAAAATAATTTTTTTATAGGGGTCAGGAATTATTATTATTTTTTTTTTTTTCAAAGAAGAAAAAAAATATTTGGTATTGGTATAATCAGGCCGACCAAAAGTATTAAAATAAGGTGTAAGTTTGACCACAAGGTGAATACCGAAAAAAAAGAAAAACCCCAAATTTATGTACTATTTTGATTAAAATTATTTTGTCTACCAGGACAACTAGATTTTCATAAGGGACAAGTAGATTGTGCTCTGTTTTAGTCCCTTGGACAAGTTGTTTTTTTATTTTTATTTCCACACCCCTGTATGGACAGAGGTGTCAGCAGAGAGCACTGTGGTCAGACAGAAAATAAATTTAAAGGGTACCTCTCATCAAAAAAACTTTTGATATATTATAGATTAATGTATGCAGAATAACTTTAAAATTGCATGTTATTAAAAAATATGCTTCTTTCTATTTAATTTTCCACTTTGAAGAAATGACCACTAGGGGTCTCCCTACCAGTCCTGGCAGCAAGCATTTCAGACTCATGCTGGAGTCCTAAACACCACGAGCTGCCAGTCTGCTTTGTTCACAAAGGAGAACACTCAGAGCTGCCAGCCTGCTTTGTTCACAGCCTGTTTGGCTGTGAACAAAGCAGGCTGGCAGCTCTGTGTGTTTAGGACTCCAGCATGAGTCAGAAATGCTTGCTGACAGGACCGATCGGGAAAAATACAATAGAAAGAAGCATATTTTTCATTAACATGCTATTGGAAAGTTATTCAACATTCATTAATCTAAAATATATCAAAAGTTTATTTGAGGAGAGGTACCCTTTAAAAAGAAAAGAACTTCCTGTGGAGCATACAGCCGCTGATAAGTACTGGAAGGATTAAGATTTTTAAATAAAAGTAATTTACAAATTTGTTTAACTTTCTGGCACCAGTTGATTTAAAAAAATATATTTTCCAGTGGAGTACCCCTTTAAAGCTATATTTCTGATTTCAGATTTATCATATATCCATAGGACCACCACTGTGACCTGCATCTGAATATTGAGGCCCCACCCCCTGTGGTTTGTGATGGTTCAGCTGTTTTACACAGTTTGTGTAACTCCCATAGAAACCAATTGAAGTTGTGTAAAAAGCCTAGCATCAAATGCTATGTAAGGCTGGGTTCACACTACGTTTTTCAACTACGGTTCCCGCATACGTTTTCTATCAAAAACCGTATGGGGGGAAAAACGGATTGAACAGTATGGGAAAAAGTAAACCTTATGGGTTTTTAAACAGTATACTGTTTTTAAAAGTGCATACAGTTCCGTCAGTTTTCGTAGAAAAAAAACCCATACGTTTTTGAAAATTTTGTCCATTTTTAATGGGAGGGGTCTTGGGTGGGGACTTCAGGATTCAAAAGCGCATGTGCAAAGTAAAAACGTATACGTTTTTCCCGTATGGAACCGTATACATGTGCGTTTCCCATTGACGTCCATGTTTAAAAAAACGTATGCAGTTGCAGTACGGTTTTTAAACCGGAGACAAAATCGTGGTCAACCACGGTTTTGATTCCGGTTTAAAAACCGTACTGCAACCGCATACGTTTTTTTTAACATGGACGTCAATGGGAAATGCACATGTATACGGTTCCATACAGGAAAAACGTATACGTTTTTACTTTGCACATGCGCATTTGAATCCTAAAGTCCCCACCCAAGACCCCTCCCATTAAAAATGGACAAAATTTTCAAAAACGTATGGGTTTTTTTTCTACAAAAACGGACGGAACAGTATGCACTTTTAAAAACAGTATACTGTTTAAAAACCCATACGGTTTACTTTTTCCCATACTGTTCCATCCGTTTTTTTCCCCATACGGTTTTTGATAGAAAACGTATGCGGGAACCGTAGTTGAAAAACGTAGTGTGAACCCAGCCTAAACTGCGGAAAGCAGCAAATCATCAGTCAGGCATGTAAGGTATCCAGTGGAAATACCATAAATGTCCGGATGGTATTACCATTTTTAGTTGGTGTCTGTAGAAGAGAGATATGGGTGGAGGAAGGAATAAATAAAAGCTGTCTGGTTTTGCCCACAGAAACCAATCAGAGCTCAGATAAAATTTTACCTGAGCTAAGCAAGACGTTAAAGGGTTACCATCATTTAATTACATTTATTTTTTTTAAATAGCCAAAAAAATAAAAACTGCGATCACTAGTTATGAGCCAGGAAAGTTTGTGGCAGCGCACTGCTCACTCCCCCCCAGCTGTCAATCAAATTTGACCTATTCGCTGTTGGAGTCTATGCAGCAAAATAGGGGGGGATCTGGCAGCGCGCTGGATAGTCGATCGCGGTGCCAATGCACTTCCCCAGCGTTTAACTAGCGATTGCAGCAGGTGTCAGAAGAGATCAAAACTTTTAACATGTGTGGGCAACACATCAAATGTTTTTATTCCTTTTAAAGGGGAACTCCGGCACTAAGACATCTTATCCCCTATCCAAAGGATAGGGGATAAGATGCCTGATCACGGGGGTCCCGCCGCTGGGGACCCCCATGATCTTCCACGCCGCACCCCCTTAGAATCAGCCCCCGGAGCATGCTCGCTCCGGGTCTGATTACTGGCGATCACGGGGACGGAGCATAGTGACGTCACTATGCTCCACCCCGTGTGATGTCACGCTCCGCCCCCTCAATGCAAGCTTATGGGAGGGGGCGTGACACCCCCTCCCATAGGCTTGCATTGAGGGGGCGGAGCGTGACGTCACTATGCTCTGTCCCCGTGTGATGTCACGCTCCGCCCCCTCAATGCAAGCCTATGGGAGGGGCGTGACGCCCCCTCTCATAGGCTTGCATTGAGGGGGCGTAGCTGTGATGTCACTATGCTCTGTCCCTGTGATCGCCAGTAATCAGACCCGGAGCGAGCATTCTCCGGGGGCTGATTCCAAGGGGGTGCGGCGTGGAAGATCACGGGGGTCCCCAGCGGCGGGACCCCCGCGATTAGGCATCTTATCCCCTATCCTTTGGATAGGGGATGAGATGTCTTAGCGCTGGAGTACCCCTTTAAATGAAAGTAACCCTCTAAAGCCAAGTTATGACTGGTTGCAATAGGGAAAACTAGACAGTTTTATTTTTATTCGGGTGCATTCAGACCACATTTTCAGTCTCTGGCAGCCGAATCCGACGGGAGAATTTCAAAACCGCCTGCTGCCAAAACTGTGCTGTACCCCATTCATTTCAATGAGCAAAACTGAGTCAGCAAGTGACTCCAGTTGGGTAATTTTTCAACCATATCAGGTTTTTTTTTTGCCCCAGACTGATAACGGCAGACGATGGTTTTCAGTCCGGGCAAAAAGCTGTATAGAGTCAGAAAATGATGAGACCAGAGTCACTCGCTGACTCTCTTCAACTCATTGAAATAAATGGTACCGTAGGTAAGAGTAGGCTTCAAAATTCTCCTGCTGGCTGGAGAATCTCTGTATTTGGGGCAGCCATATTGGAGAGACAAACTTCCTTCATGTATTGTGTTTATTGATAGAGCAGCAGGGTGTGCACACTTTATGGCAACTGCTGGGAATGGGATTCGGTTGACGGAGGAATGTTCTAGATTGTCCTAGGTCAGGGAGTGAGGGGAGCTGCACACAGGGACTTCTGTCTATCTAGTGTTGCCCTCCTGCCAGATCTAGTTCCAGAAGGCCACACAAGAGTTCATCAAGTTCAACCTATATCCCTATTGTGTCCCTCCTGTATTGATCCAGAAGAAGGCAAAAAAAAAAAAACCTTATGAGGCTAATGGGGGGGGATTGCTTCCTTGCTTCCTGACTACAAATATGGCGATCAGAACAAATCCCTGGATCAACGTTCTGTCCCTTTATAGGGGTTATTCACCATAAGATGATTTTAGTACATACCTGGCAGACAGTAATGGACATGCTTAGGAAGAATCTGTGCTTGTCTTGGGGCTAAATGGCTATGCTGTGAGATTACCTTAACACTGTGGCTAGCTTTTTGTGAACTTGTATTTCCTGTTTGAGTTTTCATTTTTTGATTACAAATCCCACAATTCCATTTCCTCCCTCTCACACATCAGCCACCCCACCCATTGAAACATAAATAAACTGCATCTATTCAAAAGACCTGTGGTTTTCAATCAGGGTGCCTGCAGCTGTTGCATTAGTTGCAGATTGATCCCTGCACCCATTGAAGCATACAGGCTCCCTGTCATCAGCTGACTAGTGAGTCACGTCTCGGCCGCATTGCAACCTGGGAAAAATCAGAGACAAAAGTCATTTTGTATGCTGGTAAAAATAAATATTGGGGTGAAAATCACATAAGAATTGTGAGAAAACCGTCACACACAGGTATAGACACTATATTATGAACTACACTAACTTTACTGCCCCTGTAGCATAGTCAAATAAAAAAAAATGCTGTAATACCCCTTTAAATTTATTATCCATAACCTAATATAGATTAAAAAAAACAAAAAACTTTCATGTGTCTTAAGGAGCGCATAAATCACACTGTGGGAAGTCCAGGGGTCAGCGTTAAAAATTCACACATTTATTTAGTCCATATCATGGACTTTATATGGACTTAATAAATGTGGAAATCGCTGACACCTGGACTTTCCACAGTGTGATTAATGCGCTCCTTGAGGCACATGTAGAGCTGGGCGGTATGACCAAATATGTGTATCACGGTATTTTTGTAACTTATGGCGGTTCCACGGTATATAACGGTATTTCTTTCACCCCCCCAATCATGTGACCCGCCAGCGTTGTTCTGCTCCCCCCCAATTAATGATCAGCCCAGCAGGGTACTACTCACATATGTCACCAGCAAGCACTGCCCTCCTCCTCTTTGTTGGGGGCCGCCGGCGATGGAACTCTATACTGTACACCAGTTGTCTCCAACCTGCGGACCTCCAGATGTTGCAAAACTACAACTCCCAGCATGCCCGGACAGCCAACGGCTGTCCGGGCATGCTGGGAGTTGTAGTTTTGCAACAGCTTGAGGTCCGCAGGTTTGAGACCACTGTGGTACGCTGTATCCCTATGCCCAGGCTGCAAAAGATAAAGAAAATAAACTTTAACTTACTTACCTCGGCCTTACGCTGGGGACGGGAACGTCGGACAGCCGTCAGCCTATCACCGGCCGCAGTGATGTCCCGCCTCGGCCAGTGATAGGCTGAGCCCACTGTCATGTAAGGAGCTCTGGCCGGCTTCTTACATGACAGTGCGTTTAACCTATCATTGGCCGGGGCGGGACATCGCTGCAGCCGGTGATAGGCTGACGGCTGTCCGACGTTCCCGTCCCCAGCGTAAGGCCGACGTAGGTAAGTTAAAGTTTATTTTCTTTATCTTTTGCAGCCTGGGCATAGGGATACAGCGTACAGCAGTGGTCTCCAACCTGCGGACCTCAAGCTGTTGCAAAACTATAACTCCCAGCATGCCCGGACAGGCGTTGGCTGTCCGGGCATGCTGGGAGTTGTAGTTTTGCAACATCTGGAGGTCCGCAGATCGGAGACCACTGGCGTACAGTATAGAGTTCCATCGCAGGCGGCCCCCAACAAAGAGGAGGAGGGCAGTGCTTGCGGGTGACCTATTTGAGTAGTACCCCGCTGGGCTGATATTAATTGGGGGGGGACAGAACAGCACTGGCGGGTAACATGATTTGTTAGGGGGGGAGCAGAACAGCACTGGGGGGTAACATGATTTGGTAGGGGGGGGGAGCAGAACAGCGCTGGCAGGTCACATATGATTAGTTCCCCGATATGGGGACAGCGCAGCGCTGGGCTGATTATTCATTCCCAAGGGGGAGGGGCCAAACCGGTATTGCGGTATGGGAAAAATTCATATCTTGCAGCCCAAAAATTTCGGTATTTGGGATGAACCGGTATACCGCCCAGCCCTAGACACATGGAAGTTTTCTTTTTTTTTTTTATCTATATTTGAACTCCCCTCTCCTTGGCACGTTGGTGAGGGGTCCGGTATACTGTGTCTCGTGTTGCAATAAATATCTACGCTTGCATTGATTGTCATATTCTCCCCGAAGAGGGATTGATTGGTTTTTTTGTTGGGTTCGCCATAGGGATGTAAGAAAAAATCGATTCCCGCGATTATCGCGATTTTTCACTTGCCGATACTGAATCGATTCAAAATATTTTTGAATCGATTCTTTTAGTGATGTGGAATTTGTATCTCCTGATCCCCGGAACAGCATGTCCCAGGCATCAGGAGATACAAATTCCACATTTTGTCAGCCGGATCTGACGCGGCGGCGGCGGAGCTCTAGGTGTACGGAGCGGGCTCCGACTCGTGCCCGCTCCATACTCTGCGGCCCCCGGCTGATTTCAGTAGCCGGGGGCCGCCGCTAATATCCAGCATGCGGCGCTCTGCAGTATGTATGGAGCGGGCTCGGGATTCCTGCCCGCTCCATACTCTGCAGCCCCCGGCTGTTCTCAGTAGCCGGGGGCCATCGCTAATAGCCAGATCGCCGCGGCTGGCTATTAACCCTTTAGATCGCCGCTGTCAAAGCCGACAGCGGCGTCTAAAGGGACATGTGAATGCTCCCTGGTGGGCTAGATCGCCCCCCCGCAGCGCGATTGCAGGTGGGCGATCCACTGTGGAGGTAGCCGGAGGGCTTACCTCTGCTTCCCTGCTCTCCGTGGCTCTGTCATTGATAGATCCTGGCTGGACCAGGCTCTATCAATGGATCGCAGATAAATGGAGTTCAATAGTCTGATGAATCTAATGATTCCTAAAAGACTAATATTGTGTATAAAAAAAAAAAAGTTAAATAAAGTTTTAATAAAAGTGTAAAAGACATTGTTTTTTAGACAGAATCGGGATATATCGCGATGTATCGTCACCTAGACGGTATCGCGACATATCGAATCGCCACACTGGTATCGCGATTCGAATCGAATCGCCAAATTCTTGGCGATTCACACCCCTAGTTCGCCATGATCACTTCCTCTGGCAGAGAGTTCCACAGTCTCACTGCTCTTACAGTAAAGAACCCCCTTTATGTGTTGGTGTAGAAACCTTCTTTCCTCTAGAGTAAGAGCATCCCCCTTGTTATAGATACAGTCCTGGGTATAAAAAAATTATGAGAGAGATCTCTATACGGTCCCCTGATATATTTATACATTTATTAGGTCGCCCCTGAAAAATCTTATTTGTAAACTAAATAACCCCAATTCTGATAATCTTTCTGGGTACTGTAGTCCTCCCATTCCCCGTATTACTCTGGTTGCCTGTCTTTGAACCCTCTCCAGCTCCACTATATCTTTCTTGTACACTGGTGCCCAGTACTGTACATAGTATTCTATGTGTGGTCTGACCAGTACTGTACACAGTATTCTATGTGTGGTCTGACCAGTACTGTACACAGTATTCTATGTGTGGTCTGACTAGTGATTTGTACAGCGGTAGAATTATTTATTTTCCGTGTATATTTTTGTCCCTTCCATTCACTGTCAGGAACCCATGACCCGTGACTATGGCCTTTTTCATTGTGTCAGATACAGACAGAGTCAGTTCATTGTAACTGTGGCTGGTATAAATACTAGAATATTTTAAGATTTTTTTTTTCTGTAGATAACATAGTCACATAACAAAAAAACATATAAACTAAGAAGAATGTTTATATCAAAACAAAAAAGGCCACTTTCTGACATATTGTTTGAATTCTTTTTTTTCCGTTTAACCTCAGAGGAGAACAGCATTTGACTTCCCACGATGGAGGCAGAAGCAGATTCAGCTACAGAAATGAATGGACAAGAAGAAGTGGACAGCGATAGAGAAGATAGTGCCAGCCAGTCGGACTCTGAGGAGGAGAGTTCTGGTTTGTGTTTGCAATTTTCATTCTAACATTGACATTCTGTATATAGAAGGTGTTGCAGATAAGAACCATTTGGCCCATCTAGTCGGCCCAATAATCTGAATCCTATCAATAGTCCCTGGCCCTATCTTATATGAAGGATAGCCTTATGGATATCCCTATCTTATATGAACGATAGCCTTATGGATATCCCTATCTTATATGAACGATAGCCTTATGCATATCCCTATCTTATATGAAGGATAGCCTTATGCATATCCCTATCTTATATGAACGATAGCCTTATGGATATCCCTATCTTATATGAACGATAGCCTTATGCATATCCCTATCTTATATGAAGGATAGCCTTATGCATATCCCTATCTTATATGAAGGATAGCCTTCTGCTTATCCCTATCTTATATGAACGATAGCCTTATGCATATCCCTATCTTATATGAAGGATAGCCTTATGCATATCCCTATCTTATATGAAGGATAGCCTTCTGCTTATCCCTATCTTATATGAAGGATAGCCTTCTGCTTATCCCTATCTTATATGAAGGATAGCCTTCTGCTTATCCCTATCTTATATGAAGGATAGCCTTATGCATATCCCTATCTTATATGAAGGATAGCCTTATGTATATCCCTATCTTATATGAAGGATAGCCTTATGCATATCCCTATCTTATATGAAGGATAGCCTTATGCTTATCCCATGCATGCTTAAACTCCTTCACTGTACAGTGGTCCCTCAAGTTACAATATTAATTGGTTCCAGGTCGACCATTGTATGTTGAAACCATTGTATGTTGAGACCATAACTCTATGGAAACCTGGTAATTGGTTCTGAAGCCACCAAAATGTCATCCAAAAATAGGAAAAAGTGAGGATTAAACAAAAATAAGTAGATAACTAATACAGATAAAGCAAATCCTTACATATAAAAGTAAGAAAGATCTGCTGGGAGCTGTAAATCACTGTCTATTTCAGTGTTTCCCAACCAGAGTGCCTCCAGCTGTTGCAAAACTACAACTCCCAGCATGCCCGGACAGCCAAAGGCTGTCCGGGCATGCTGGTAGTTGTAGTTTTGCAACAGCTGGAGGCAACCTCTTTGGGAAACACTGGTCTATGTAGAGGACAGAAGCTTCTTCAGGGTCCTGTAGAGAACATGCAATGTCCTAAAAAAAGGGAAATGGAGCCGCCCTTACCTGATGTCCAAAGGAGAAGCTAACCCTGGTACAGGTAAAGAGTACAGAACATGTAATACCTCCCTGTACTGTAGGGGGCGCTACAAGACACCAGTCAGTGCATGTACAGGGATTTTGCTAGTGAAATATCCATTCTGATTGGTCAGTTCTTCCAGCCATTGACACGTTTCGCAGATTCCAAAGCATTGTATGTTGAGTCTGGTTTCAAGTTACAATGGTCCAGAAAAGACCATTGTATGTTGAAACTATTGTATGTTGAGGCCATTGTAAGTTGAGGGATCACTGTATTTGCAGCGACCACTTCTGCAGGAAGGCTATTCCATGCATCCACTACTCTCTCAGTAAAGTAAAACTTCCTGATATTACTTTTAAACCTTTGCCCCTCTAATTTAAAACTATGTCCTCTTGTGGTAGTTTTTCTTCTTTTCAATATATCCAGCTAGTGAAGGCTGCTTACAGAGCCCGTATGTGGCTGCCTGCTTCCACTTATGCTGGCATTCTGGCCTAATGTTGTCATAAATCTGCCAGTACCTTTTATAAAGAAGTAGTGTACTGATGACTGACCACACTATGCCAGAGCCAGGGGTGCCAAGTTCTGAAGGAAATGGCTAAGAGTCCCTGACTCCTCTGGTCCACTGAATTTTAGATAAGCAATGTTTACAAATAAAACCTCATAAAAAATTCTGATTATCATAAAACTATTTTAGTGGTGAATCAGTTTAATCAGTTTTCGGGAATTTCAGTTACTTTCTGCTAAGTACAAATAGTTTTATGTTACATTATATACTTATTGTTAGTTTACATACTGCCACTTTATGAACTAAAGTTACCCCCCCCCCCTTTCTCCTGTTTCCTTTTGGACTGAACTAGGGATCGACCAATATCGTTTTTTTAGGGCCGATACCGATAATCGGTGGAGGTTAGGGCCGATAACTTATACCGATATTCCGGTATAAGTTATCGGCTATTTATCCCCCCGCGACACCGCTGCAGATCATCGATTTGAAGCGGGCACTTTAAATCAATGCACTGCAGTGGCTTTTGCGGTGCCATAGGCCGCCGCCGCCACCACCCGCTTCTCTCCCCCTGCCTGTCCGGGGGTCCGGAGACCTATCACCGCCACCGCTCCCCCCGCCGCACCGCGCCTAGGGGTGCCTCCAGCTGTTGCAAAACTACTACTCCCAGCATGCCCGGACAGCCATTCGCTGTCCGGGCATGCTGGGAGTTGTAGTTTTGCAACAGCTGGAGGGCCTACTGTAGGTATAGTATATTATACAGACCCCTGTCCATCCCAGAACCCTGACTCACCTTCCCAGTTGCTGCAGGGACCGTCCGGGGAGGGTGGTCCGGGCCATCCTTCCTTCCTGTAGTGTACGGCGGCATTCCGGGTGGAGGGTGAACCGGTCCGGGCTGTCCTTCTTCTCCGGGGGTCCTCTTCTCCACTCCGGGCAGGCACCGGCCTAGTAACGCTGCATAGACGCCGCTGCGCAGTGACGTCCGTGCGCAGTGACGCACCTGACGTCACGGCGTAGCGGCGTCTATGCAGCATACTAGGCCGGAGCCTGCCCGGAGTGGAGAAGAGGACCCCCGGAGAAGGACAGCCCGGACCGGCTCACCCTCCACCCGGAATGCCGCCAGACACTACAGGAAGGATGGATGGCCCGGACCACTCCCATTACAGGCATGTTTAATTTTTTTTATTGACTCGGAGGGTGGGGGAGGGGACCGACCGGTATAGCGGTATGGGCAAAAATCCATACCGTGGGAGAAAAAAAAAAACATATCCGGTTCATACCGGTATACCACCCAGCACTACGGTGGGGGGTGCGACGCGGTGCAGTGGGTCGGGGGGGCGATCGCGGTGCGGTGGGTCAGGGGGGGGGGGTGGGGGCGGAGCGGGGGTAGGGGTATTATCGGCTTACCGGCAAGGTAATTGCCGATAACGATAATGCCCAAAATCGTGATTATCGGCCGATAATATCGGCCATACTGATAATCGGTCGGTCCCTAGACTGAACCCCACTTTGTTATTGCTATTGTTCTAACTGTTGGGCTCAGTTAATCCCGACACCCTCTAACCCCCCACCAATCAGTCTATTTGTTTGAGCTGTACATTTTTTTTTACATATTTGGTTCACAGATATGTCATGTAACTATTAAAGGGGTATTCCAGGCAATTTTTTTTTATATATATCAACTGGCTCCGGAAAGTTAAACAGATTTGTAAATTACTTCTATTAAAAAATCTTAATCCTTCCAATAGCTATTAGCTTCTGAAGTTTTCTGTCTAACTGCTCAGTGATGATGTCACGTCCCGGGAGCTGTGCATGATGGGAGAATATCCCCATAGGAACTGCACAGCTCCCGGGACATGAGTCATCAGAGAGCAGTTAGACAGAAAATAACTCAACTTCAGAAGCTAATAACTATTGGAAGGATTAAGATTTTTTAATAGAAGTAATTTACAAATCTGTTTAACTTTCCGGAGCCAGTTGATATATAAAAAAAATAGTTTTGGCCTGGAATACCCCTTCTAAATAGCATGCTGACTTATCTGTACTTGGGCAGACAACAATCCCATTTATTTCAATGGCCCGAGTCAGTTAGTAACTATGTTCAGATCACCAAGCGTTTTTTGAGGGTTGTCTCTGACTGAAAAGTGCTTCAACCCACACTTTTCAATCCAAGCCAAAACTTGTATAAGTTTTGAACATTGCTCGCACATAGTCAGTAGCCGACTACGCTTGGGCCATTTAAATGAATGAGGCCTGTGCCTATCTGAGCATTGATATGACTGCATATGTTTCTGGAATTTTGCCGACATATCCGTGCCTTGGAGGCACAAATCGTGACCTAGAACTAGCCATACTGACATGTTCTTGAAACAGAATCTTGTCTTACAACAGTCACCCTAAATGCCTCATCTCTCAGCTGTATTTTGTATGAATAGATGGGTCATTTCTTCAGCAGGGGCAACTGGTATCTTTTTAACATGGCATAAAGGAATATTCTCTCTTGACAGATATGGATGATCTAGATTGTGAACGTCGAAGAAATGAATGTTTAGATGAGATGTGTCATCTAGAAAAGCAGTTCTCAGAACTAAAAGAAAAGTAAGTAACAATAAACCTTTGTCTTACGGCTTTTGCTTCTGTCTAAAGGTAACTTAAACATAGGTAGGTTTTGTTCACACTGGCATTATGGGCCAACCTGTACAGAATGTATGACTGAACCCATTGACCGGTCAGTGCAAGGGACATTTAGAGTCTGCATTAGTTTCCAGAACATGAATGTCAGTAATGTAGTAATTTTTAGATAATATATTCTATTTATTCTCCTGTTGTTTTTTTTATGTCAATAGATTATTGACCAGATTTTTGGATTATCCAATTCTATGACTAAGATGAAAAAAGACAAAAATATGTGTATTTTGGAGAATTTTTATATGTATTATGACATTGTCTCTCCTTCGAACAGGTTATTTAAGGAACGATTAAACCAGCTAAAAGCCAAATTGGAGGAGGTGACCTCCGGTAAAGCCTTGGAGTACATTAGCCCTCTAGCAGACTTGCAGAAGAACATGAAAATCCGCATTGAAGTTGCAGGTAGCCTCTTAATTCAGATATTAGGATGCTGATCTAGAGAAGTGTATGTTTTGTAAAAAAGTTATTATGAAGTATAATATATCTTAAAAGGGTTATGTGTGGCCAGGAGGACCCCATGTCCCCTTTGCAATAAAAAACAAAACAAAACAATAGGGTTATGTGATACATTTGCCTGGAAAACCCCTTTAGGGGGATGTGTTAGACAGCAGATGAACAGTCAATTCTCGATGTTGACGAGCTATAAAATCATGTAAGGATAATATAATCTGTATAAAAAAGAAAAGAGAAAAACCAAACGGGCGGCGCCTCGTGTATTACCCCAATATATATGTGTAGGAGGTGGGGGGAATAAGGGGATGACCCCACGGGGCTTATAGATGGCCGCTCACCTCAAGACGGTAGTAATAGGCATATAACCCCAACAACATGGGGTACCATCAATCCTCAAGCCAGTGGGTTGCAGGAGTCGACCCAAGTCGTCCTGTAGAAATGTGAGTAGAGAGTACGGCAAAAAGAACCCTTGAGACCGGCGCTGCGACTATTAGGAGTGGTAATGCTGTAATCCAGGTAGTGGAGGAAGCAATGATGAAGTCCAGGTAGTGATAAAGATCCTCAGCAGGATCATTTATTGACAAAAGATAAAAGATTACGCGTTTCGGGAGGAGCCCTCCCTTCCTCAGATCAGGGACCCTGACCTGAGGAAGGGAGGGCTCCTCCCGAAACGCGTAATCTTTTATCTTTTGTCAGTAAATGATCCTGCTGAGGATCTTTATCACTACCTGGACTTCATCATTGCTTCCTCCACTACCTGGATTACAGCATTACCACTCCTAATAGTCGCAGCGCCGGTCTCAAGGGTTCTTTTTGCCGTACTCTCTACTCACAAGGATAATATAAGGATTTTAAAGGGTTGTCCGGGGAGCAGGAAAGGTCTTACTTGTTCTGCTTCACTTTCACCCTCAGCATGTCTTGGAACTTTTGTTTCCATGATGAGAGGGGCTGTACCAAGTCACGATTTCCAGTAGCTGGACTATGGCCCATGGGTGGGGTATAAAAATGAATGTCCACTTACCTCCAGCACTCCTGCAATGCCTTCAGTGTTTTGTTTTTGTCGTCAATGACTTGCATCCTCGGGAAGCCCCCCGGGCCCAACATGCTGAGCTGAATCTCAGCGACTCGCTGGCTGCAGCAATGTCCCGCCTCGGCCAGCAATTCTCTTAGCGGCAGTATAACAATTTGGGCCAGGGTGCTTCCCAGGAATGACAGTCACGATGCAGCTCAAAAAGACTATTGCATCAGAAGACTGGAGCAGGACACCGAAGGCACAGTGTGAGCGCGGAAGGTAAGTAGAAGTTTTTGTTTTTCATTTTTAATACCCCACAAAATGGCCATATTTAGATTAAAAAAAAAACTCCTGCCAGATAACCCCTTTTAGTAAAAGCTATATTTGTGCAGTTTGTGCATTTTCTGATTTAAAAAAGGTGTCATGAATTATCTGATTTAAATAGGGGTCATGAATCTCATTTTCTTTTACATTACTTGGATGGCTAGATGCGTTTTGGTGGCTTCTCTGTGATGCGTTATACTATAGGACAGATGGCACCAGGACGTGCTACGGGGGAAGAAGGCGGAGGCAGTGGGAATCTCTAGGCAAAGTTCTGATGGAAAATCTTGGGTCCTGGCCTCATGTAGATGTCACATTAACACATGCCAGCCACATTGTGGCAGACTAGGTACATGCAGTCATGACAGCAGTATTCCATAATGGCAGTGCCCTCTTTCAGCAGGATAATGCCCCAGCCACACTGCAGAAATTTAGGAAAGAGTTCAAGGTGTTGATTAGACATCCGAATTCCCCAAATCTCAATCTAGTTGACAATTGTCACCCTAGGAGATGTTATGGTGTTCATAGCTGTTTTGGCAGCACAAGGAGGGCCTACATGTATAAAAACACTCGTAGCCCACACAAAAAATGTATCTACAACACACTAGTTTACACTGTTTGGTCCAGCAGATCTGTAAGTATATATTACTTCTACGACAAAGAAATTATTAAAAAATATTCACAATATCCGGTTTTCAATGTACATGTTAAAATATCAATGTCCAATCTGGTTCATTAGTACATCCTGTCCGGTCACAAAAATCAAATCATTCTTCAGTCTTCCTTGGTTACTGTTGTCCTCAATAATCTGATCCATGTGTTTCCCTGAATGCCTTTGTAGCCTACAACTGTGCTTTTGTGATGTCAGCGTCCTACACAAAACATTAAAACAGAGATTGAAGCTTCATTTACTAGGTATGGTTCCCCATGCCAATCCTATTGAGTCCTCTTTTAGGTCTCCTTTATATTGCCATTTCTTGTGCTTACTGATTATCTCTGGACATGCATTGCTTATGTTATTTCATGCTATCAGTTTTCTGTATTGCACTGCCTTATCTTGTGTAGTTGTCATTGTTTATTTTTGGAAAATATAAATACAAAAAAAAATTAGAGTAAAAAAAAAAAGTCTGAGATTAAAGCTTTTGAGCTGTAAGTTGTCATTATTGATGGCAAAACGTTGGTACTTTAAAGCGTAGCTGTCAACACCACAGCCATACTTTGTAATGGCCTCTTATTCTGTCTAGTCTGTTTTTTTCCCCTGTGGCTATACGCATCCCTGTTCTCCTGCACTAGGGCTGCACGATATATCGCAAAAGCAATCGAATTGCGATTTTTGCTTTTTGCGATATGGCGATACGCCCCCCCGGGAAAACATGCAATTATCTGCTTGGGCTGGCTCCCGGGCATGCTGGGAGTAGTAGTTTCACAACAGCTGGAGGCACCCTGCTAGAAAAACACTGAGCTAAGGGCGCAGGGAGAAAAATAAAAAAACCTTCTGCTAACCTAGTCCCGGTCCCTGCAGATTTGTCTCCGTGCGCTCCGGAGTTTCCTCTCTTCTTAGTACAGGCAATAGGACCTTTCCCTTTTCAGCCAATCACTGGCCTCAGTGGTGTCACGTGTCAAGCCAGTGATTGGCTGATGTGGAAACGTCTTGTACTGCAGCAATACACTAGGTTTCCCGGGTCCCGTGGAAGATTTGAAATCTGCCCGGGAAACCCAGTGTATTACTGCAGTACAAGAATAAAAGAATGTGACAGGAGGGGAGGGAGGGAGGGGGGGGATGTGACAAGGGGGTGGAGAATGTGATAAGGGGGAGGAGAATGTGACAAGGGGGAGGAGAATGTGACAAGGGGGGAATGTGACAAGGGGGGGGGGGAATGTGACAAGGGGGAGGAGAATGTGACAAGGGGGGAATGTGACAAGGGGGGGGGAATGTGACAAGGGGGAGGAGAATGTGACAAGGGGGAATGTGACGGGGGAGGAGAATGTGACGGGGGGGGAGAATGTGACAAGGGGGAGATGTGAAATAGGCGGTGGGCATAAAATGGGTAGGTAGATGTGAAATGGAGGCGATTGGACATGAAATGGGGGATTTCACCATTTTTTTTATTACTTCGCATATTGAAATCGCAATATTTAGGCCCAAAATCGCAATCGCACATTTTCTCCATATGGTGCAGCCCTATCCTGCACAGTCATCTGTTGTTCTCCTGTGGGCGTTCCTAGGCAGTGATGTTGCTTGCCCTCTCTGCTGTAAACTTACTGACCCTTAGTTGCCAGGTTGGCAGTAGCAACCAATCAGCAGCAGCCTCCCCCCTAAAAGCTCTGCTCTCTGTTCACCTTGGATATACACAGAGTGGAGGAAAGCACAACTACATACACATCTCAACTACTCACACACCTCAGTACTGCTGCGCATACATAGCTAAGGCCTACACATACTCGGCCCTGCTGAACACACACACCGCTTCAGTACATGGCTCCAGCTATCCTCCCCCTCACCCTAGTACATCATTATGAAGAGAGACAGCAGGGTTGTCTGTGTAGGACAGTGGTCTCAAACTGTGGCCCTCAGGATGTTGCTGGTAGCTGAAGTTTTGCAAAATCTGAAGGGCCCCAGTTTGAGACCACTGGTGTAGGAGATAGGACACTACTGATAGCTTCTGCCTCTCGGTCTGCTTTCCCAGCTGTGTCGGTGAGAACAGAGCCGGCAGCTTTGCCTACTCTGGCACTGTTCTCTGCAGAGTGATTGACAGGCCGACACAGTGCTAAGCCGTATTCCTGTATTCTGTGCAGGCTGTGCAGGAGAATTGCCACAGTCAGTTTCCAGTTAGAGACTGATGGAGAGCAGCGTAGTATATGGGGACCCCTAGTGACTAGTGTTTTAGGGGCAATTTTCAAAGGTAAAATGGCCTGAAAAAATAATGCAAGCATATTGGAGATGCACTTATATTCACAGGCACGAATCATTTGGGAAAAACATTTATCTGTGACAGTGCCTATTTAAGGAACTTTTGGGTTCCAGATATAGGGTAAAAGTTATCAAAACCTGTGCAGACGTAAAGTTGACCAATTGCCCATAGAAACCAATCAGATCACTTCTTTCATAAAAAAAAAAAAAAAAAAAAAAAAAAAAGCCTCTCGAAGATAAAAGAAGCGATCTGATTGGTTGCTATGAGCAATTGGTCAACTTTTCCTCGGCACAGGTTTTGAGAAATCTCCCCCTATAGTCTTATGTCTGGATTTATGTTATTTCAGGTATCTATAAGGGATTTTGTCTGGATGTCATAAAAAATCGATATGAATGTGAACTGCAAGGTGCTAAGCAACATTTAGAGGCAAGTAACAGACTTTTGGAATTGTATTTATTCCCTCTCCTCCACAGTTTCCTGAAAATACGGTATGAGGGAGTAGAATCCTGGATTTTGTTTTCTTCCTGTCTATTGTCATGTTGGATTGGGTTAAAGCATCTTGCTTACTCTGAATGGGGAAGAAACATTATGTTGATGGATGAAATATTAGGAGATGACTTGTGAAACCCTTCCAAGGAGTAAGCTAGAGCAGTGTTTCCCAACCAGGGTACCTCCAGCTGTTGCAAAACTGCAACTCCCAGCATGCCCGGATAGCCGAAGGCTGTCCGGGCATGCTGGGAGTTGTAGTTTTGCAACAGCTGGAGGCACCCTGGTTGGGAAACACTGAGCTAGAGCACTATATTTGGATATTAAAACATCCATTAAGGGCCTTTTACATGGGTGATTATCAGTTGAATTATTACCCCATATAAAAGGCGCATGGATCAGCCAATGAACAAGCAAATGTTTGTTCATCTGCTGATCACTGTTATAGTGCGGCCCTTAAAGGGGTACTCCGGTGAAAACCTTTTATCTTTTAAATCAACTGGTGGCAGAAAGTTAAACATATTTGTAAATTACTTCTATTAAAAAAAATCTTAATCCTTCCTGTACTTATTAGCTGCTGAATACTACAGAGGAAATTCTTTTCTCTTTGGAATGCTCTCTGATGACATCACGACCACAGTTCTCTCTGCTGACATTATAATAATAATAACGCTTTATTTATTGTTGTCCTTAGTGGGATTTGAACCCAAGTCCCCATTACTGCAAGGCAACAGTGCTAACCACTGAGCCACCATGCTGCCCTTAGCATACATCTGCTATGCATGGTTGCTAAAATGGACAAAGATGTCAGCAGAGAGCCCTGTGTTCGTGATGTCATCAGTGTTCCAAAAAGAAAGGAATTTCCTCTGTAGCATTCAGCAGCTAACAAGTACTGGAAGGATTAAGATTTTTTTAATAGAAATAATTTACAAATATGTTTAACTTTCTGCCACCAGTTGATTTAACCCCTTAAGGACGCAGGACGTAAATGTACGTCCTGGTGAGGTGGTACTTAACGCACCAGGACGTACATTTACGTCCTAAGCATAACCGCGGGCATCGGAGCGATGCCCGTGTCATGCGCGGCTGATCCCGGCTGCTGATCGCAGCCAGGGACCCGCCGGCAATGGCCGACGCCCGCGATCTCGCGGGCGTCCGCCATTAACCCCTCAGGTGCCGGGATCAATACAGATCCCGGCATCTGCGGCAGTTCGCGATTTAAATGAACGATCGGATCGCCCGCAGCGCTGCTGCGGGGATCTGATCATTCATAATGCCGCACGGAGGTCCCCTCTCCTTCCTCCGTGCGGCTCCCGGCATCTCCTGCTCTGGTCTGTGATCGAGCAGACCAGAGCAGGAGATGACCGATAATACTGATCTGTTCTATGTCCTATACATAGAACAGATCAGTATTAGCAATCATGGTATTGCTATGAATAGTCCCCTATGGGGACTATTCAAGTGTAAAAAAAAATGTAAAAAAATGTAAAAGTAACAGTAAAAAAAAAAGTTAAAAATCCCCTCCCCCAATAAAAAAGTAAAACGTCCGTTTTTTCCTATTTTACCCCCAAAAAGCGTAAAAAACATTTTTTATAGACATATTTGGTATCGCCGCGTGCGTAAATGTCCGAACTATTAAAATAAAATGTTAATGATCCCATACGGTGAACGGCGTGAACGAAAAAAAATAAAAATAGTCCAAAATTCCTACTTTTTTAATACATTTTATTTAAAAAAAAATTATAAAAAATGGATTAAAAGTTTTTTATATGCAAATGTGGCATCAAAAAAAAGTACAGATCATGGCGCAAAAAATGAGCCCCCATACCGCCGCTTATACGGAAAAATAAAAAAGTTAGAGGTCATCAAAATAAAGGGATTATAAACGTACTAATTTGGTTAAAAAGTTTGTGATTTTTTTTAAGCGCAACAATAATATAAAAGTATGTAATAATGGGTATCATTTTAATCGTATTGACCCTCAGAATAAAGAACACACGTCATTTTTACCATAAATTGTACGGCGTGAAAACAAAACCTTCCAAAATCAGCAAAATTGCGTTTTTCGTTTTTATTTCCCCACAAAAATAGTGTTTTTTGGTTGCGCCATACATTTTATGATATAATGAGTGATGTCATTACAAAGGACAACTGGTCGCGCAAAAAACAAGCCCTCATACTAGTCTGTGGATGAAAATATAAAAGAGTTATGATTTTTAGAAGGCGAGGAGGAAAAAATGAAAACGTAAAAATTAAATTGAGTCCTTAAGGCCAAAATGGGCTGAGTCCTTAAGGGGTTAAAAGAAAAAAGGTTTTCACCGGAGTACCCCTTTAAAGTAAATTGTTGTCATGTAGTTTGTATGACCCTTAGTCTTCTGCTCGCTCTAAATGTTTCCTAGTCTTGTGTTTTTATCATTCATCCATCAATTTATCATATGTTATGTTTGCAGAGTGAGAAGGTTCTCCTGTTTGATAACATGCAGTGTGAACTTCTAGAGCGTATCCAAAGGCTGGAGGAGGATCGCCAGAGCATAGACATTTCATCTGGTATGAATCTACGAATAGGAAAGTAATCTTCATACTGATGGGTCACACACTGGTATTTATTTATAGAGTTTACACACCTGTCAAACTTGTGTTGCTGTGTTTTGCTGTGTTGCCTTTTATACCACATGCCTTTCCTGTAGATTGGAAAAGGCATGTATTATAATGGGCACCATGTAACTCTACATATTTAAAAGGAAAATGTGAATACATTGGTAACTTCCATTAGTTACAGTGGCTTATTGCTTGGTCTTACAGTACCTAGACCTGTGTGATCCGCCCATTATTGGAAGGAGCTGCCTCAGGTACTAGATGGACAAACCATCTTAGCCTATGATGGAAGCTACTGCAACTTACTGGAATTGTACCCCTAAACAATTATCACCATGCCTAACATGTATTTTCTCATTCATTAGAGTGGTGGGACGAAGAGTTAAGATCAAAAAGAAGCCGCAGAAAGTGGGATCCATTCCGATCTGAGAAGAAGAGAAGGGTCCCGTTAGTTTCTGGTATCCTTTAGTTAAACTTATATATATATATATATATATATATATATATATATATATATATATCATTTTGCAGGATTATCTATTCTTGCTGGAACAGTAACTGTAAGCTATTCAAATACGGATCTGGGAGTGAATAAGGTAAACCTGCTCCGTGAAGCGGGAATCAGGTATGGAGTCTTGTAGAGAGGTATAGGGAAAGTGACTTCCAGTCCCCACACAGCAGTAACTGTGGAAGGTAGACAGCAAGACCGAAAAGTCATCATAGCCACAAATATTATTGCCAGGCAGTAAAAAAAATTAAAATGCCAGGACTGCAGCTTTAATTGTGATATTCCTGGTAATATCATTAGAGGTTAATAATTATTATCTCTCAGAACTCTTGGGGTTATGAGGAAAACTCCTTATTAAAGAAGTATTGTCATTGTAGTGATCCTATTTAACTTGGAAAGTTGAAACATTTATGCAACACATGTTTCTTCTGCACAGTTTAGAAGATTTATAATGTCAGACATTTCAGGACCCTTTCATTGGTTTTGGTCCATTTCCTGTGGATACAGCCACCATCGCAGTTCTGTCATGGTGGCCAAGCTTGCTTTGATGCGTCTTCACATTTTTCCTAATGTAACTAGACAGAAAATCAAGACCATATTTGCTGTAGCTTCCAACTACTTCTCTGTACGTAGACCAGCTGTGAAGCAAGAAAATAGCAATACATATTCAGAGCTGCAAGGCCCCCACTCTGCTTTGGTGCCTGGAGGAGAGCCTGACTCAGTCTCGGAGGTCTATCCTGCCAGTAGAAGGATCTCAGAGTAGCATTCAGTTGTTTAAAGAACCACTTAGGAGGAACAACAGGAGAGAGGTGAAAGAGATACAAAAACTTAGGAAGATAGATCATTTTAAAGATGTTCACCTGGCCTTATATACATCTAAGCTGGCCACAAAACCCACAGAAGCATCCCCCTCCGAGGAGGATAGGTTCAGTTGGAGCCTTTTAACATTAACATCTGTAGCTCTACCCGGCATGAATCCCGTCTGGTCAGGGTGAATGAGGGAAGTGATAACCCCCCTAAGCCTATTTGCAAGAATTTTAGCGAGAATCTTAATATCCTCATTCAAAAGGGAAATAGGATGGTAAGAGTCCGGCAAAGTCGTATCCTTCCTGGGCTTAAAGATAACAACAATTAGGGCCTCCATCATAGAGTCAGGGAGCCTCCTCAACTCATAGGCTGCGTTATACAATTTAAGTAATATAGGGATCGGTTTCTCCTCGTTCATGCCATACCAGGTCCCAAACATCCTGTCTAAGCCTCGTGTCTTCTCAGAGGGCAATTCCCTGATGGCCTGAGACACCTCCTCTACTAATTTAACCCAAACCATCTGGAACACAAAAATAACCAGAAGAATACAAATCACTATAAAAGGCTTGAAAACCCCCATTTACGAGCACCGGATCTCGGACTAAGGTTCCATCTAACCCACGGATACATGGGATAGAGGACACTGGCCTAATCTCCTTCACGAAGCCAGAAGCCTTCCAATTTTGTCCCCAAACTCAAACAAGGCTGCTTCCCTGTCCACCAATTTCAACTGCTCCCGGTCCTTTTGTATAATCAACAGAGGCATCTGGGCCTTAGCCCACGCCTGCTCAGCCTGGGGAGAGGGATCCCTAACCACTGCCACCTCCAGCACCCCAATCTCTGACTGCAAAGCCCGCTCCCTAGCTGCATAAGAGGCCCTCTGGCCAGCTACCCCCGCTATAAAAGCTCCCCTCGAAGTTGCTTTGTAGGCATCCCACTGAACCAGAACATCAGGATGATCCCCCATTATGAGTCCAATAGCCAACATGCGCCTCCCCCAGGGCCTCAGAGACCGGTTCAGAGCAGAGCCACCCAGGATGCATACACCAGAGTTTAGAGGAGGAATTGGGACCTAATCTTAGAGTAAGAAGAAGAGCAGAATGGTCTGAGATCCCTCTACTAGTATATAAGATATCACTTACCAGAGGCAGAAGGTCAGCCAAGCTATAGGCCAGGTCAATACAAGAGAAGGACTTGTGCACCGCAGAATAGAAGGAGAAGCCCAAGTTAGTCGGATACTTCCACCTCCAGACTTAAGTGAGAGCCAACGCCAGACACCAAGACGCAAGTTGAGTAGGACCAGGGTCCACGGCATTGGTGCAATCAAGCTGTGGGTCCGGGACAGCATTAAAATCTCCTACAAAAAAAATAGGGTCAGTAGGGAAAGTAAGTAATTTAGCAGTAATAACATCCAATACCTCCATTCGGAAGGGAGGAAGAACATACACGGACACCAAAACAAATCGTAAAGAATACAGAGAGCAGGGAAGAATAACAAAACCCCCAAATGATCACATCTGGTAATGATAGACCGTGTATGGCGCCTCGTGTATTACCCAGTGGTAAAGTGGTTATACAGTGGTCAAGTTTTCAAGCCCCTTAAAGGTGGCCGCTCACATTGTGGCAAAAAATTTAAGAGCATATCACCTCAAAATAGAGGTACACTGATGTAGCCTGCTGCCAAGCCGGAGGGTCTCCAGGGATCAGCAAGAGCCGTCCTGTGGTAGTATTCAGAGTAGATAGGGAAAGTAGACCCTCGATTCCAGGCGCCGCTGGCTCAAACATCAGAGTCACGAAATTTCTTGCAAAAGATCCATGTATGGATCACTTTTATTCTAATAAAAAAATAATAAAACAACAAGATGGATGATGCATTTCGAGGGAAGCTCTCTCTTCCTTAGATCAGTATAATAATACAACAATTAACAAAATGTTTAAAGCGTACCTATCAGATACTACAATTTTTTTTATATATATCACTCAGTACCTAATCCTGACCATGTACATCTAATTCTTATGTGTCTAGCACCTTTATTTTTTTATTACACTTTTAATTTAGCTCACTAGTCTGAATTCCTCCCAAAGGGAGGGGGCGTGGCCTCACTGGGCAGGTCTCCGCCCCCTCCCTCAGTATGCTGTCTGCTCACATCTCCCCCTATCATTAGCTTGTCCTCACTGACAGTAGCGGGACACAAGCGGACAGTGGGAGGATTTTTCCTCCAGCTGTGAGCCCTGCACTCACAGCTGTCAATCAAGAAAGTGTGTCCATGACATAGGTGATGATGCATGGACACAGCAGGACTAGTATGTGTCCAAGCAGGCAGGGGGGGGGGCAGTTGTTTGACTTGCTTTTTTCAGTATGAAATACTGAAAATTTTCTAATGAGAGCAATTGCAAAGCCTATTGGTTTTGCATACTTTACAACATTTCAAAAGTTTTTGTATCTGACAGTGCCCATTTAAATGTAGTGTGAACTGGCACCAAACAGATTGTGGGGATGGCCCAGTGGTCAAATGTTATGTCAGGTAGTTCATCAACGGGTATACAGTATAATGGAAGCAAGTGAATATATGTAGAAATCAACGTAAGACTATAAAAAACAAAAGAGAATATATAATACAGTACTTAACCTGCGGGATCGCTGGCTTTTTGTTAAGTTCCCTACGCTCTGTAGCACTGTAGGTCCCAGGAGCGCGTCACACTGTAATGGTAGAGTAGTTATGGATGTGTCACTAAGAGCCGCAGTCACATGTTGCGGCCGGGCCAATGGGAACGCAGAGAGTACATATTCACTCGCAATGCAGTAAGATGGGAGTGTGGGTGTGAAAGAGTGGACCTGCAGCGCTTCAAAGTGTCACATACAGGTACTGGATCCAGAGTGTTAAAACATTTATAAAAAGTAAAGAATGCGGAGGGTCATATTCTTAAGTAGGATACCAATGCACAGGAAGTCTATGGTGCAGTAAGGCGGTGAAATAAATCTATAGATAACCAGTGTATATCCATTATGAAGGTCCTTATAGAACTATCTTAAAAGGGAATGTGGCATACCATACTAATAGATATGATAAATAATAAATTAAATATAAGATCAGGTGGTAAAAATGTGTATTTAGGTAAAATAGGGGGTTGGACCACATGTCAATAAATATAAATAATAATAATTCAAAAAAATGTATATAAAAAAGAAGGATGAGGGTGTATAAAAAATGTCCCTAAGTATTCCAAAAATATATTATATTTATAGAGAGTATAGTAATGATAAAAATATATATAGATGATATAAAACTAGACATGTACCAAGGAGAGGATGGTACACATAGGCGGGTATCATACAAGATTAACTTAGTGAAACAAATCTAGCAGCGCACATGAATGGTAGAGGTCTCCTAGGGAACATTCAATAAGTTTGTTCAAACCGGACGGAGTGAATGTTTGCAACTTATAGATCCAGTAATTCTCTCTTTTTCTCGGGGTACTGAATCTGCGTGGGTCTTCTCTTGGGATGCTCTCTATAGGGATAATGGTGGTGCATCCAAAATCTCGGTTGTGTTCAAGGGTGAGGTGTCTTGACACACTGTGCAGTAGGAAACCGTGGGCAGTGTTACTTTGGTGTTTATTGATTTGTTCTCGTAGGCAGCAAATAGTGCGACCTACCTATTGGAGTTTGTATGGGCATTCTAGAACATATATAACATAATGTGAGAAGCAGTTAAGAAATGTCTTACTGTCAAATTGTTCACCAGTTTTGTTGGAGATGAAATGTTTGCTTCGATTATTGATGTTGGTACAACACTTGCATCTAGGAATACCACATGAATAACAGCCTGTGGTGCTCAAAAAATTCTTGGTATGGGGGGTGCCTGTTTTGAGTCTGCTTGGGGCAATTATATTGCGTAGTGTCCGTCCTCTTCTAAAAGTAACTGTGGGTTTTGGAGGTAGAATGTTGCTTAAGTAGGGGTCCTTCAGTAGGATGGGCCAGTATTTACACATGATCCCTTTAATTTGTGTATGTTCCCTTGTGTATGTGGTGACGAAGATGGAGGACCGGTCGCAGCCGTCTGTTTTGTTGCGGGTAGTTTTAGTGAGACAATCTGCCTGTGTGTGAGTGCTGGCACATTTGAAGGCAGACTCTATAATGGCTCTGGGATACTTTTTTGCCTTGAAGCATGTCTTGAGTGTGTCGCTCTGTTTTTTAAAATCATCAAACAAGGAGCAATTTTTTTCTGACACGTTTAAACTGTCCGTAAGGGATATTTGAAATCCATTTTTTGTAGTGGGAACTGGAGAAGTCTAGAAAGCTGTTGCTATCTACTTCTTTGAAAAAAGTGCATGTTCTTAAAGTGGTACCTCCATCATGAAATACGACCACATCGAGAAACTCTGCATGGTTATTTAAAAATGTTGTGAGTAAAATGTAATCCCCAGGTGTTTTTTTTAATTAAGATCACTTAAAAATTCTTCCAATTGGCACAGAGATCCTCCCCAAATAATAAATATATCGTCAACAAAATGTTAAAAAAATATATACATTTGGAAAAGAATGGTGACAGTACACAACTTTTTTTCCTCTAAAAGTCCCACAAAGAGTTTCGCAATACTGGGTGCCACTTTGGACCCCATGGCAGTACCAGTGTGCTGGATATAAATTTTCATTATGTATGTGCAGTATACGTTTTTTTTTAACATGGGACCCTATGTGTAATGGTTGGCACTTAAGTGGCATTCATCATAGCTAAGCGTCGGACATATATGTTGGGGACTTCCCCTGACGCGTACATCTAAAATACACCGCTAACACTGTGTGAACCGAGCTTTAGTCTGCTCAGGCCAGCTTTATGATGTCTTCTATGCTGCTGCTGCTGCTTTTTAGGTTGTACTATGAAGTGATATTAGATTATGACATCCTCTTCTATTTGGGTGCAGTATATGAGAGACATAACAGGCTAGCTTTCATTTATTAGCTCAGGGACAAATTAGAGATTAAGTTGGCAGTGCAGAAATCTGTTGAAAAATGCCATATGCAAGTTATATAATGGCCAGAAATAGAGCTACTCCTCAGCTTATCCGAAAGCTTATCCTGAAAGGTAAATGAAACTACGGGTACACTTTAAATTAATCCTAATATCTTGTTTTCACCCTGGCCACTCAGCCTTAATGATAAAATGACACTTTCATATAAATTGAGGATAACAAGCTGAGCTGTAAATACTCTTTAAGCAATTATCCATTGTGTTAAATCATTAAAGGGGTATTCCAGTAATTTTTTTTTTATTTGACTATGCTACAGGGGCTATAAAGTTAGTGTAGTTCATAGCATAGTGTCTGTACCTGTGTGTGACGGTTTTCTCACAATTCTGTGATTTTCACTCCAATATATATTTTTAACAGCATACAAAATGACTGTTGTCTCAGATTTTTCCCAGCTTGCAATGCGGCAGAGACCTGACTCACTAGTCAGCTGATGACAGGGAGCCTGTCTGCTTCAATGGGTGGAGGGATCAAACTGCAACTAATGCCACAGCTGTAGGCACCCTGATTGAAAACCACACTGATTTGAATGGATGCAGCTCATTTATGTTTCAATGGGTGGGGTGGCTGATTTGTGGGAGGGAGGAAGATGGAATTCTGGGATTTGTAGTAAAAAAAAAGAAAAGTCAAACAGGAAATACTAGTTCACAAACAGCTAGCCGCAGTGTTATGGTAATCTCACAACATAACCATTTAGCCCCAAGACAAACGCAGATCCTTCCTAAGCATGTCCATTACTGTCTTCCAGGTACATACTAAAATCCCCTTATGCTGGATAACCCCTTTAAATTAAAGTCTTTGGTGACTTTCTCCATGAGAGAAGGTGCAATGCCCTGGACTCCATATGTGCCAGTCACTGCAGGAAAAAGGTGACCGACAGCTCCACATCTGCAAAGCACACGTAGGTATGACCGCGGTGCCCTCTCCCTCCCGAGGCTGCAGCACCAGGCAGCCTATAGTCACTTTCCTGGGAGAAGGTTGCCCCCAGGATTGCCAGCAGCGTTAAGAGGAGTGAATCCCCCTTGTCTTGCTAATCAGTTTGGACAGACAGGAAGTTTAAGTCCCAGACCAGGAAGTGGTTTACAGGGAAATATTAAAAATAAAAAAATGACGGAATAGTCCCTTTAAAATGTAATATAAATAAAGATTAACAGGAGTAAAAGTAAAAATGAAAATGTATTTATTTTCACTGTTTGTTTATTTTAGCATGTATAAAAGCTCTGCTATATATCTGTAAAAATGTAGATCTCCTTGACTATTATGCTAGGTCCCTATATTGTCTACATGTTGCGGGATCTAGATATCCTAGAGGACTGGACTGCTATTAAGAAGGTAATTTATATGTTCTATAATCTTTATGGGAATGTTATGAGGAATGCTGCAACATTTGACATAGTCTGTACTGATGTGATATTATGTACTGCAAATTATAATCATATAATTACAATTGCAGTGATATAAAAAGCCCAATTGTAAACACACATACAGTGGTCCCTCAATTAACAATATTAATTGGTTCCAAGATGACCATTGTATATTAAAAACATTTATGTTGACATCATAACCTGGTAATTGGTTTTGAAGCCACAACATGTCATGCAAAAATAGGAAAAAGTGAGGATTAAAGAAAAATCAATAGATAAATAATACAGATAAAGTAACTCCTTACATATAGATGAAAAAGAAAGAAATCACGGGGGCACTCACGGTACTTCGTTCAATGCAGGTTTCTTTATTCAGGTAGCGGATGAACACATGTTCTGGCGGGGCGCCAGGAGCGAGCGTGTGGGACTGGTGTCACACAGTGTCCTAAAAAAGTAAAATAGAGCCGCCCCACTTGGAGCAGCTATACCTGGCACAGGTAAAGAGTAGTACAGAACATGTAATACCTCCCTGTACTGTAGGGGGCACTACCAGCCAGCCAGCCAGTGCATACACTTCAAAAATACAGGTGTTTTACCAGGGAAATGCCCATTCTGATTGGTCAGTTCTTCCAGCCATTTACACTCTTGCAGATCTGGACTGTCTGTAGTATTGTATGTAGTGTATGGTTTCAAGTTACAATGGTCCAGAAAAGACAATTGTATCTGGAAAATATTGTGACCTGGGACCATTGTAAGTTGAGGGACCACTGTATTTAAAAAATAAATAAATTTAAAAAAATTAAATAAGATTTCCTGTTCTGTAAAGAAAATAAATAAAACATGAAAACTAGAATTGGCATTGTGCATACAAACATAATAGCTTCATTGTTCTCTGTATCAATCAGTTAGAACCACTCCAGAAAAATGGAAGCTTAATTCTGATTGGCTGCTATGAGCGCCATTGACACATGTATATAAGACCTCAAATAAATCATGAAAAAAAAACAGGATTTCAATATAAGATTTTATTTGTAGTTAATATGTTATTGAGAGAACTGAATTGTGAGCTAAAAGGAAAACGTTACGATGTTCAGCAAGGAACAATTCACTGTATATGGAAGCTTCCAACCACTGGGCAGTTTTCATTCTTTCACAGTATATACAGTGGTCCCTCAACATACGATGGTAATCCGTTCCAAATGGACCATCGTTTGTTGAAACCATCGTATGTTGAGGGATCCGTGCAATGTAAAGTATAGGACAGTGGTCTACAACCTGCAGACCTCCAGATGTTGCAAAACTACAACACCCAGTATGCCCAGACAGCCAACGGCTGTCCGGGCATGCTGGGAGTTGTAGTTTTGCAACATCTGGAGGTCCGCAGGTTGACGACCACTGGTATTGGAGGTTATACTCGCGTGTCCCCGCCGCTCCGGACCATCACCGCTGCCCTGGATGTCGCCTTCCATTGCTGTTGCCGCATCCCCGGGGTGTCCCCGACGCTCCGGCAAGGCCTCTGCTTCCCCGGCATCCTCGCTCTCAAGTTGCCGCCATCACGTCGTTACGCACGCCGCTCCTATTGGATGATGGGACGGCGTGTGCAGTGACGTGATCACGACGATGGAGAGCGCCGACGATGCAGGGGATCCCGAATAGGACGCGCCGGAGCCCCGAGGACAGGTAAGTGATCGTCAGCGGACCACACAGGGCACTGTAAACGGCTATCCGGTGGCAGCTGAAGCAGTCTGCGCTGCCGGATAGCCGTTTATGCGATGGCTCCGACATACAAAAGCATCGTATGTTGATGCTGCCTTCAACATGCGATGGCCTCTGAGAGGCCATCGTATGTTGTAATGATCGTATGTTGGGGCCATCGTAGGTCGGGGGGGGGGGGGGGGGGTCACTGTACAGATACATTTGATGGATTCTCTTTTTGCTTTTTTACTACAGGCCAAAGCAGCGGTTTCTCCCCAGAAAAGGAAATCGGACGGTAAGTAAATTTTGAAAGTGGAATAAAAAAAAAATATATACAATAAAATTTCAGTAAATATCTAACAGAAAAACTGGACAGAAGGGTCAGGGGTCTATGGAAAACATAGGGAGATCCCAGCTTGCTCCTGGCCTCCACCTGAGCGCCTACAATGTCAATCATGGAGCATAAACAATTGGTTTCCTCCCCATATGGAGAGTCTCTATGAAATGAGCATCATGGCTGTAAATAATAATGCTTCCCTATATAAGAATATATGTTATATCAAATCCACAATAATTATTACCTGTCACTTTTTTTTCCTAGCCCCACCCCTATGTGTTTTTCACCTACAACTAAAAGTTCTGTTCGCGGGAGCTTTTTTCCAGTTTACAGATCCCATATACTACCTCCTAGTATTATTGAGGGTGCAACCATGAGATCTCTACAGGTACATGATTTTGGTAGCATAATGTGAACATGATATAGCAAATCGTTTGACATTTTGCCTGCTACAGTACTCTGTAATTGAGAACTTGTGAGTGATTGTTACACAGTTCTTGATTCTTGAGTTTTTAAAGGGATTGTGTCATCAGAAAATGACCTATGGTATAGCCCTTTCCCCAACCCATGACGTACATATACATCAGGGGGTGGGTAAGGCAATGGGGTACGCACCATAACTAGCAGATGCCTACTGCTATCAGCAGCTAATATCTGCTGGTAATGACTGATATAGGCGATGATTCCGGTGTCCATCATTAAATCAATAGCCATTGCTGCATATAAACATTATGTGTCTCATGGCCCCCCTGGCCCGATCCTTCATGGTCAATTGCATAAATGCAAAAAAAAAAATTCGAAAGGCCAAAATTGCTGATTTTCTTGCCACATTACATGGCAGAAAAAAATGTAATAAGTCACGACTACATAAAAATGGTGCAGTTAAAACTACAGCTAATGGCACAGAAAATGAACCCTAAGGCTGCATTCACACTTCATTTTTACATTACGGGTGCTGGATCCGGCCGGGGGAGGGGCAAACCGGGCTCTCCCATACCCCAGCCAGACCAGCGCTGAAATCCATTTACTTTAATGAGCCAACCGGTCGGCTGCGGTCGGCTCATTTTTGACCCGTATGCAGTTTCCTGACCGGACCTAAAACCGTAGTATAGTATGGTTTTAGATCCGGTCACAAAACCGGATACGGGTCAAAAATGAGCCGACTGGAGTCACCGTTTGACTCCGGTCGACTCATTAAAGTAAATGGAGTTCAGCGCTGGTCCGGCTGGGGTACGGGAGAGCCCGTTTTGCCCCTCTCCAGGCCGGATCCGGCACCCGTAATGTAAAAAAGAAGTATGAATGCAGCCTAACTCAGCCTTGTAGGTGAAAAAAATAAGGGGTCAGAACACATTTTTTTCCCCCACAAAACAAAACATAAAGCATTCAAGTTACACACTAAATAATCTCTTTCATATGAATGTCTGGGCCATTCTATTGTGTCTATGTTCATGGGACTTTCCATAAATTTCCTAATCAGGGTTATTTTTGACAACTAATATTTTTCGTTATAGTTTTAGTCGACACTACTTTTTCAGTGGCTAAGTTGTGGTGACTAAATCTATAGCTAAAATCTATCAACATTTTAGTCAACTAACTAAGCATAGACTACAGTGTTAGGTAGAGAAGATTTGGGAAGAGAACCCATCAGAACTAATATTTTGTCTGTAATAACAGGTAAATAGCTATTTACTTCAGGAGCATATAATCAGTTTGCTTTATTTAAGCATTTCTCTTGAATTTACATTACACTTTAACTAGACCCATAAGATTTTATTCCACTAAATCTACTGTACAGTATATTTAGTTGACTAAATCTTTTCAAATTCAAAAACTTTTTATTAATTATTCAACATACAAAGAATACAAAGAGCATGTAATACAAGGTAGTGAAACAGTGAACGTGACCATGTAGGTCCAGATATCACGTACAATGCTCAAACAGTAAGAAACCTGAAATAAAATGATCAGCGTTCTAAGGAGGAAGGGGGGGGATGAAAACGGAGGGTGAATGCAAGGAGAAGGTGAATTAGAGAGAATCGGGTAAGGATGAGCAAGAGGGAAGAAGTAGGGGCAGTAAGAAGACAGCCCATAGGGGCTAAGGTCGGAGCATAAAGCCAGGAAAAGACTAGACGCCAAGAAGAAACATGAGGCAGCAAAGGACGCAACAGTAGACCAAGACAAGGGATGGAGAGAGAAGGGTAAAGAGGCTGGAGAGGGGGAAGAGTGGGGTATGAGTAGGGAAGGCAATGAGAAGGAAAAAAGAGGTGACTAAATCTTTTGACCGTTAGTCGACTAATACTAAAACAATTCATATGATTTAAATATGACTATAAAACTAAATGTTGTGTTAGTCAAAAGACTAAATGGCTAAAACTAAATGAAGATTTGCTGTCAAAATTTACACTGCTGTAAATGCTTTTAACAGTTTAGGTAAAACTGCTGCCCCCATAATAATGTACAATAAAAACTATAAAATAAAATAAAAAATCACATTTAGAAAATAGAAACAGATTAGAGAATATAACTTGTTCTCGTATAGGTAAAAAATTAATATATGGGCAACACATTCATTTTAAAATGTAAAAGGTTGAAAAATATAGCCATACATATATAATGTGAGAAGTACTGAACATTTCACCATTTGGAATTCCCAGAGGAAGAACAAAGCTTAGCCGGTTCCTGGAGTATACTACCTGCCCAAAGTCTTGTAATGACTTACAGAGGAATTTTTAGGATTTGGGGAAGTTTATGCTGTTCAGGTTTAGTTGACTGAGACACCCATTCTAAATCCATAGGCATTAAAGGGGTACTCCACTGCCCCGGAGTCCTAAACCTTTAGTTCCGAACGCTGGGTGCGGGCTGCAGGGGTCATGACATCACGGTCACGGCCCTCGTGACATCACGCTTTGCTCCCCTCAATGCAAGTCTATGGAAGGGGGCGTGGCTGTTGTCACACCCTCTCTCATAGGCTTGCACTGAGGGGGTGTGGTGTGACATCATGTGGGGTGTGGCCGTGACTTTACGACCTTTGCAGCCCACACCTAGTGTTCGGAACTAAATGTTCCGGATGCTGGGGCAGTGGAGTACCCCTTTAAAGGGCTATTCCCAACTCCAAAAATGAATAAACAGATCTGTGTGGGTCTGACCGCTGGGCCCGCAGCAGCCCTGATAATGGAGAAAAATTGTCCGTTGAAAGAATGGAGTTCAGTGAAAACCAAAGTTTTGTGATGAAACCTTTCCTGAAAAATACAAGCTGTGATAGCTGAATGAGCCTTGTGTTTTACTTTGTTCTCTGTCCTGCTTAGGGGGAAAAGTTGAGAAGCAACATTTCAGTGCTCGTTGTGAAGATGGCTGCCTCTACTATGAAGGAGAGAGCTTTACTAAAGGAGAAGCCATTATTCTTGACGTGAAAGATGAACCACCCTCACAGTAAGGAACGCTTTAATTCTCTTCATGCAAGCATTCTAACTTTTTTTCTCTAAGTTTCAGAGCTGAAATTACTTCCATGGTAAAGGGAAGGCCAATTGTATTTATAAAAAGTTTGTGAGCAACTAAAGTCCCCATGGTTTTAGGCTTCTTTCACACTGTCAGTAGGACACTGCGGTGTGACAGCCTTTGGGGGAGTCGGGAATGTAGTGGGAGAAAAAATACCGCATGTGCCGTCTTCTTCTCCTGCTAGTCCCGTCAAAAAACAATGATGCTCGATGGCCCCCATATTAGTAAATGGGAACCATCGGGACCCGTTGTGCCCCGTCACAAGAACGGCCGTTAAAGTCACACACAAAAAAAAGAGACTTTAACAGCCATTCTTGACAAAGAGCAACATCAGTGTGAAAGGGCCCTTAAAATGTCTATTTAAACCACGGACAAAAAGTAGTTTCCAAGGATCTGATTTAGAACGATTCTTGCTGCCTGAGATGGAAAAGGAGAAAAAAAAAAAAGGAGAAAAAAAAGGAGAAAACAAAGAGTATTGTATTTGTTCTTTTTATAATGATAAATAGAATGTTTATAACATGGTATTCAATTTATATAACATTCTGGCCTTCATGAAAGACATGTAAGAATCTTTGTAAGTTCTCCAATCTCACCTGAAGACAAGCAAATCCTGGAATACAATGCAAATACTGAAAATACTATTTTTTAAGAAGAGCAATATGCATTTCTGTCTCTAGGGGCGCTGCAGGGGAAAGGTTTCAGTTTAGATTGGTTGTGGGTGGGTTCCATCTTGTTGGTATTACAGTAGTTGATTGTTTGTCCTCTCAAATCAGCCTTAATGGACGTTTATCTGATTCCTATTTATGTTTTCTGCCATCACAGATAACGTTTGCCTATTTTCAGTCTGACTATTACATTTGTCAGTTTTCAGTTTGAAAAACTACTCCACTCCACATTTTTAACATTTTCTGAAAAATTTTTACATTTGTTTTCTAGAAAAGAAAACAGGGATTGGAAATTATACATCTCTTGCGGCAGGGAACATTATTGTTGCTCAGTAACATATGGCGAGAGCTGTGTTCTAGACAGTCTAATGTTAGTGTCACTGTCACAGTGATAATATTTAATTACTGACCCAAAAATGTATGTTTTGGCGGCTTACTCCTGTGTCATGGTCAGCTTCACATGTGGCTTATAAAAACCTGCTGAGGATCTCTAACACAAACCGTGTTCATGTGAAAAATGGGAAAAAACAACGAAAAGTTGTCTCTTGTTTGATATATACCTTAGGAAATGTTGTCAATGTCTTCTGTCTGCAGGGCCGTGATCACAGCAGTGAGTACAGGAGAAGTTTGGCTGAGACGAGGAGACAGCAGCAAAACGAAGATCTATGTTTCGCAACTGCAGAAAGGCAAATACTCAGTGAGAAGGGCTGGAAAATGAACGCAGCCTTACTTATCCTCCAGTGCATCTATAAGGAGATCCTCTACAACATGGTGGTGGCTATTAGCATAGAACTTTATATGTGCAGAGAAAGAGTGCCGTGTCTATGTTGGAAATGAATTCAGCTGAGTGTGTATTGGATGGTGTGTATGGTATGTACGGTCTAGAAATGAAATACATAGAGCTTTAGCTAAATCCAGTAGTGAATGAGCTGAAGCTTTTTTAGAAATAGTATATAAATATTTTCCTATATTTACATTTTTGCACAACTTAAATATGTATTTTTATATCCATTAAATTTGTAGACAATAAAGGAATGTGGTGCTGATCAATTCTGGGATTTGTGTTTTATTTGAAAAATGGTTTATTAGTGCATTAAGAAGTCATTCTACAGTCATTAAATGTTTTGCAGACTAAGATGGGCCTTTGCTTACCCTGGTGATGTAGGAGGGGAATTCTATCTCCATAAGTTTCTGTATGTGTTCCACCTGATGCCAGTGATCCCCCCCCCCTTTTTTTTTTTTGTAAAAGTGAATGGTAGGCTTATTTCTTAGTGTTATAGCTGGTGTATGCTGCCTGGTGGATTGATCTAGATCTCTTAGTGTTATAGCTGGTGTATGCTGCCTGGTGGATTGATCTGGATCTCTCCATCATGAGTTCATATGAGACCTTAACCAATGCCCTGTATAGATATACGCCTTCTTCCTTGTTAAAACTGTGGCGGCAGTGTGGTCGGTAGTTTCTGGGTGCTTCCCACAGCCAGCAGTTTCTCCTAGAGCACCCCTGTGGGGGAACCATCATTTGGAGCACCTGCAGGAGTTGGAGGCGGCTGGGTTCTGGAGTTCCCATGGGGTCAAGTTTGCTATGCACTTGTTTGGGGAGATTCCCTCCTTCCCATCCTTTGTGGACATGTGTGACTGTTATAATGTCTTTTGGAATGCCCATTTCCAGTATCTCCAGCTGAGACATGCGGTTCATGCGCAATTTGGCTCCTTGTATGTGACCCTGGTATTTTCTGAAGTGGAGTTGCTCCTGGGTGCCACCGACCTCTCCAAGCCGCTGACGCAGGCATATGCCTTGCTTCAGTCTGTGGGTCCCGATCCCTTTGCCTTGGCCTATTTGAAGTGGGTGGAGGGTATGCCTGAGCTCTCGGAGGAGCAGCGGAAGGAGGAGGTTGCAGTGGCATATTATGTCACGGTGGTTAGTGCCCGGGACATGCTTATCCAGTCACAATTTATTCTCAGTCTGTATTATACCCTCTTAAACTCTTTCATAGGTGTTTCCCCTTCGGATGTCTGTTTTTTCGTTGTGTGATTGATAGAGAGTCCTTTATGCATGCGGTATGGAGTTGCCCTTGTGTGGTTCCCTTTTGAAGGGCAGTGATGACGTTTTTGGCGGACCTTCTAGAGTTTCCCTTTGTTTTTAACCCTGAGGTTTGTCTGTTGGGGCTTATTAATGGTCTAGAGTCAGGCTCCCATAGGTGTCTTCTCATCCGATTCCTCGTGTTCTGTGCCTGTAAGGTTGTGATTATGGCCTGGAAGGATAATTCCCCTCCTCCTATTTCTCGCTGGTTTAATCTGGTCAATAAGTATGTCCCACAGTATAGAACCCTGTATATAAGTCGTTAGTGCCTAAAAAAAAGTTCGATAAGGTCTGGATGGCTTGGTTGATATTGGGGGAACTGGTTGTCCCCTCGGAGAGTGTGGGATCCCCACAGCAAATGTAAATTGTTATTGCAGTCTATGTGGAGGAACGGTGGGTGCTCTGGGGTGTATGCATGGTGTGTGATTGTGGTTGTGTAGTTGTCTATTGTTGGGCAGTTCTGCTCCAGGGGCTTCGTATTTGGCCTGTTTCCTGGCGAGTGTCATTGTTTTACATGGAGACTCAATTTTTAAGCTGATGTATTGCTATTCTGCTTGCATTTCTCTATGTGAGATTTGACTTGTATCCTGTATAGTTTGGGTGCTCTTGCGGTGTTCTCTGGAGCATTGTTGTTTAGTTTTGTTTTTTGTCTGCCAAAAAAATTATAAATAAATACTTTAAAAAAAAAAGGAGGGGAAGATGACGAGACCCAGGGATGAAGGATGTGCTTCCTGCAGTTTTTCAAGATAAACCATCATTTGCAAATGTAATTAGTACCACTAGCTCTTGCCATTACATAGTACGGTCCAAAAAAGAAGCCTGTCCATTAAGTTCAGCCAGGGACAGGAATGGAAGGGGTATAGGCGGATAAAGGGCAAGGGATGTGATTTTATATTTCTGCATAAGCATTAATGTTATATTGTTCTAGGAATGTATCTAACCCTCTTATGAAGCCCTCAACTGTTCCTGCTGTGACCAGTTCCTGAGGTAGACTGTTTTAGAAATTCAAAGTTCTTATGTTAAAGGATTGTCATCCCTGGAGACTAAACCTTTTTTTCTCCAGATGGAGGCAGTGCCCCCTTGTCTTTTGTGAGGGTTTTAACTGGAACAGTTTTTCCCCACATTCATATACTGTGATAAGGTGGCAAGGAAAGGGTGTATTTCCTTTGCTTACCCTGAAGAATATCTCACCTGCTTCTTAAGTAATGAGGCAGCAGGGAAGGGAGGTGTATATAAGATGGAGACTCAGTCTAATCTGTGCTCTCCCTGGGAAACAGCATGTTGCTGTAGGGGGAGACACTCGGACCCTGTTGAGGAAGCACACAGCTGGAATCTGTGAGTGGTCCAAGAAGTGGTGTGAACTGTGAGTAACAGGTTGCAGGAGTCACATGTTTAACTGGCTGAGGGTAGCTCACCAGATAGTAGTCAGGGCATGCTGATATGTGTAGTCAGTGAACAGACGGTCTAGGATTTTATTTTGTTCCAATGTTATGTTTGTTTTTCCCCTGCAACCTCTCTAAATAAAGCTGGCAAGGTGCCAGGCTTGCATGAATAACCGTTGTCTGCGGGTTTTTTGAGTGGAAACGTGTCCCGTGGCAGTGTCCAGGGCGATCCCGGAGCTATCCCCAAGGAGGAATCCTTACAATACCTAAGTAAGTTGATCATATCCTCTACTTAAAAGTTTCTTTTTAAGTCTAAACAAATGTAATTCTATTAATCTTTCCTCATAGCTAAGATGTTCCATGCCCTTTATTAGTTTAGTTGCATGTCTCTACACTCTTTCCAGTTCTAGAACGTCCCTTTTATGAACCAATGCCCAAAACTGAACCGCATATTCCAGGTGAGGCCGTACCAATTCTTTATAAAGGGGTAGTATTATGTTCCTGTTCAGCAAGTCCATGTCTTTTTTTGATACATGACCATATCCTTCCGGCCTTGGAAGCAGCAGCCTGACATTGCATGCTATTCTGTAATCTTTGATCTACATGTACACCCAGATCCTTCTCTACCAGTGACTCTCCTAATTTAACCCCCCCATAGACATACGATGTATGCAGGTTATTGGTACCCAGGTGCATAACCCTGGGGTATACCACTAATAACCCAAAACCAATCAGAGTATGAATCCTTGACCACAACGCTCTGGGTACGGTCTTTAAACCAGTTTTAAATCCGGTTTTACTACTTAAAATTTCTAACCTTAAACTCCTTAATTTACGTCTGAGAGACAGTGTCAAATGCTTTTGCAAAACCCAAAAACACTATGGGGAGATTTATCAAAACCTGTGTAGAGGAAAAGTGGTGCAGATGCCCATAGCAACCAATCAGATTGCTTCTTTCAAGCAGGGGCCGGAGCATCGTTACGTCACGGCTCCGCCCCTCGTGACGTCATGGCCCGCCCCTGTCAATACAAGTCTATGGGAGGGGGCGTGGCGATCGTCACCCCCCCTGCCATAGACTTGCATTAAGGGGACGGGCCGTGATGTTATGGCCCCTGTATCGCCCGTCATTACGCACAGAGCAAACTCACTCTGTGCAGTAATGATGGCGGGGTGCCGCAGCAGCGATCCCGGGGGTTCCCTGCAGCGGGACAGTGGCGATCTAACATCTTATCCCCTATTTTTTGGATAGGGTATAAGATGCCAGGGGCAGAGTACCCCTTTAAACAGATTTGTGAATGACTTCTATCAGCTGCTGTATACTACAGATATATTACAGAGAAATGTGTGCAGTTCTTTCCAGTCTGACCACAGTGCTCTCTGCTGACCCCTCTGTCCATGTCAGGAACTGTCCAGATTTGAAGCAAATCCCCATAGTAAACCTATCCTGCTCTGGACAGTTCCTGACATGGACAGAAGTGTCAGTAGAGAGCACTGTGGTCAGACTGGAAAGAATTTCACAAATTTCTCTGTAATATTTCTGTAGTATACAGCAGCTGATAAGTACTGGAAGGGTTAAGATTTTTAAATAGAAGTTCTTTACAAATCTGTTTAACTTTCTATCATCAGTTGATTTGAAAACATTTTTTTATCCACCAGAGAATGTGGAGCACACTCTTTGCACAGGGGCCCTCTGCTGTCTGTGTCTGCCCCTGGTAAGTACCGTTGTCATCAGTGTTACCTGCACTACCTCTCTGTACCGACAGGTTAGTGCAGGTGACACTGGTGACAGATTTCCTTTTAAATCTGTTTCCCAAGTGCGGTCCTCAAGTACACCCAGCAGGTCATGTTTTTAGGACTTCCTTAGTCTTTCACAAGTGATATAATTGTGGTCAGTGTGTCAGGCATCACTTGTGAAAGACTAAGCAAATTCTGAAAACATTACTTGTTGGGGGGTACTTAAAGGGGTACTCCGCCCCTAGCATCTTATCCCCTATCCAAAGGATAGGGGATAAGATGTCAGATCGCGGGGGTCCCGCTGTTGGGGACCCCTGGGATCTCCGCTGCAGCACCCCGCTATCATTACTGCACAGAGCAAACACGCTCTGTACGTAATGACCGGCGATACAGGGGCCGGAGCATCGTAACATCACGGCCCCGCCCCTCGTGACATCACGGTCTGCCCCCTTAATGCAAGTCTATGGGAGGAGGCGTGACGGCCACCACGGCCCCTCCCATAGACTTGTATCAAGGGGTGGGCCGTGATGTAACGAGGGGGGGCGGACCTGTGACGTCATGATGCTCCGGCCCCTGTATCGACGATCATTACGCACAGAGCGTGTTTGCTCTGTGCAGTAATGATAGCAGGATGCTGCAGCGGAGATCTCGGGGGTCCCCAATGGTGGGACTCCCGCAATCTGACATCTAATCCCCTATCCTTTGGATAGGGGATAAGATGCTAGGGGCAGAGTACCCCTTTAAGAACCGCTCTTGGGAAACACTGAGCTAAGACCTATGTGTTCTGGTAAATTTCTAATTTCAAACTGGTGGTTTGTAGAGCCAGTAAGATTGAATTTTAGATGAAACCGTTTTCTGTTTATTTACAAAAATAAAACCAAGATGGTAGCAGTGATGCATTTTGGAGGCCGCCACGCCCCATTCATATATCTTAATGGGAGAGCCGAAGATTGCGGAATGGCTCTCCCATAGAAATCTATGGAGGGGGGATCCGTATAGGATAGGGATTTGAGTAGGACAATTTTAAGCCTGTCTGTGTCAGGAACCGTCTGGAGCAGGAGGATTTACCGTGGACAGTTCCTGACCCAGATAGAGGTGTAAGCAGAGAGCACTTTGATTAGACGGGAAAGAACTACATAACTTCCTTTGGAGCATACAGCAGCTGATAAGTACTGGAAGAATTAAGGCTTTTAAATAAAAAAAACTTATAATCTACATGATTTTCTGGCACTAGTTGAGTTGAAAACATTTTGCTTCCCCCAGAGTACCCCTTTCAGGGGTTAAATCATACCTTTCGTTTCAACAAACTTTGCATTGATCAATAGTATAGGCAAGTGTAAAGAACTTTGTTATACATCTTAAGTAATATATCTATAAAACGCTTATTTCTCCTGCTATCAGGTTTCTTCGCACTCTCCGGTTAGAATACATTCCTCTCTGAAGAATCAGATAAAACATTCTCCACCTGTAGATCACTAAGGCATCAAATTACAGTCAGGCAATAAAAGCCTACGGAAGGAGATGGGGAGAGGGGGGGACACAGCGGCATAACAGAGAGAAACAGTACAGACAGCTCTGTAAATAAGACACTTCTCCCCAGGGCTCCCCAGCATTTCAGGCTGTATAGTCTGTGTATGTAGACCTAGAAGTGTAGGCTCCCCTCCTCTGTGTGTGTTGTGTATGGATGTTAGGCTCCGCCCACCAGCCTTGAGAGAACTGCAAATTACACAAGAAGCCTGCAGGGAAGAAGTCTGCTGAAAAAGGCCAAAAAAACCTTATATATTGTCCAAAAATAGTGCTGCTCTTCATGTACATACACAAGGCAGCTGATCCTGAAAAGTCAACTGAAATGATAGATACAATTTAACTCTCATTTAGATGGCCCTGTCAACTTTGACTGCTGCCATCTAAAGGATTAGTAAACAGCAGTGGCAAGCTGGCTATTATAGCGGCCCCAAGCTATGGAAATCAGCTGGGGGCCTCCAGTTATGGGGGGACTTGAGTCCTGAACCTGCACCAATAATATCCAATTCCCTTCCGAGCTGAAGCCCAGATGGGACTAGTTCCCAATTCTAGGGACCCACCTTAAAGTATAACTTTTATTTTTTATATTGTTAAATATCTTTTATATACCCTTGGTGCTCACATATACAGTGATATTGTGATTAAAACTACATAAGGACCAGAACCAAAATTAGGTGGTTATTGTATCCACTCTTAAACACAGAGAATATTGCAGTACTGATTGGCCATTCATTCATCAGTATTGTGACCAAATTAGATTCAGTGCCCTTTATATTGATTCAGATAGCCTCGTAAATTGCAATAAGCTCTCCCTATTGTGGTCTGCCCCTATGCTATTGAAATTCCACACACGTGCACCCCCCCGACATTTCTCTGGAAGGACCCAGCTTTGTCAAGGGTCGGGGTAACATTGACGTGACAGACTCCGTTCCTGCTTTATATAACCTCCATTTGTGGGTATTATTCAGTCCAGTATACCAATCAGTATTCACTTCCTGCAATCATGATATCCTCCCCGTTTCCCCCTCTGGATCTTATTGGTTCTTACTGTGTCAATCATTTATTAGACCTTGTTTCACCACTGACGTAATCAAAGACTCCTTTCCATTCGTCCGTACCAATTATTTACCTGGGTCACGTGCCAGCAAGGTCCTTACTTGTCTCATGACGTTCCTTCCTGTAGATGTTTTCATTGTATTTGCTATTACAGCATCAATCAATTGCTAATCCATACTCTGGTGCTGACATCATCCAGGGTGCTACTTTCATTGGTCCGCATCTTTGTTTACATAGGTCACGTGTCCACGCCGTACCCACCTGTCCAGTGACGTTCCCTGATGTTGGTACACTCCCCTCTTGTTGTGTTCGATCACGTGTCTAGAATTGACTCACGCAATCAGATCCATGTACGAAACTACTTCTATGGTAGGTATAATTCTCACGTGATCAATCTGTGTCTTTGATCATGTGATTCCCCTTCTCACAAGAGGATCATTATGAGGAAGAGAGTAATAAACTAATGAAGAGATTTATGGATAGAGGATATCCAAAGAAATTTATGAGAAGAGCATATAATAATGCTACAAGAAGATCAAGAACATCCCTTTTGGAAGAGAAAAATTAGACAACATCTAATACCAACAAGATAATATGCTGTGTGAGGATGTATGACTGCTACTCTACCCAAATCACGAAAATCGTGAGGAGATACTGGCTGGTGTTACAAGCAGATAACGACATAAAAGAGGTAATTGGACAGGGTCCTAATTTAAAAGATCTACTAATTAGAGCCAAAAGAATTTGCAGTACGGAGGTATCTTTTCCAAAAAGTAAAGATCAGTCAGTGAAAACATTCTCTGATAGAGGGTATACAAAAAAAAAGTTAGAGAAAGCAGTAGAACAAGTGGCTAACAGAACTAGGGAGTCTGTGATGAAAAAAGAAAAAACGTAATGAAAACCGCACTATGTATATATCTACCTATGATAGGCATTCGAGATTAAAAAACCCGCTGTGAACAAATATTGGAGACTGCTGCGGGGCGGATGTCAAGTATGGTGGTTTGTTTAAAGAAAATCTAAGTTTGTTTATTAAAAAAAAAAAAAAAAAGGGCCTTCAATAGGTGATAAATGGATCCGTAGTGATATAACTTTGAAGGAAAAAAACAAGACAGACATTTTTGGCATCTAATAAAACTGGAACTTTTTCATGCTTGGGATGCGTCAACTGCAGTACAATCCTGCAAGGTGACAGTGTCCACCGCCCAATGAAGGGGACTAAGGTTTTCACCCTTGTTTGAGTCACAATGTTGTCTATATGTTAAAATGCCCATTCCGCAACGCTTACGTTGGACAGACAAGTAGAGCAATTAAAACACATATTACGGAACATAAAAGTTTGATAAAGTTTTGCACTAGAGACAACATTGAAGACTGTAAACATGGTGAGACCTCGGTGGCACGTCACTTCGCGGAGCATAAACATAATGTTACTGATTTGAGATGGCTTATTCTGGAAGAAAATCCGGTCAATGTGAATGAGGACTTGAACAGACGTCGTCTTCTGCAAAAGGAGGTGTATTGGATAAATGAACTAGATACGATGGAGCCGAGAGGTTTAAATGAAATGCGCAATTTTAGAGTTTTTCTATAATGTTTGTACTTTATCATATGACTTTTTACTGCTATTTATTGGTATAATGTGAATTTCTATGAATGCTAAGCGCAGCACAGAAATAGATTAACTTTTTATGTACTAAGGTATGTTGTAATAGGTATTTAAGCCAAGTCAAGCCTGTGCGCATGATTAAGGGGATCCTCCCCAAACGTAGCGTCAGGATCTGCTATGGACATGTATGCAATGGCTCCATGCTCCTAATGGTTTTAAACATGCTGTAAGCTTACCAAATGCAAGAATAAAAGAAAGAAAAACTGCGGAAACAGGTCTGTGAATTCCTCTTACTATATGTAGTGATGGACTCTCTGTAGCTTTGAACACTAGTGCTTGATCCTAAGGCATATGGTGGAACTTATTAGACAGAGTGTGATAGACTTTACATTAAGTGGATTTAGTCTCGACTGCCGTATCCATTTTTGAATGTTACAGGATATAACCCCAGATCCCAGGAAATAGAAACAGATTTGGGATACAGGATGGGTGGCAGCCCAGCACAGCTGTACCGGTTTCGACACTGAGCCTAATTCAGGTGGCTGTAGTCTTACAAGGTTGGCTGGACAGTCAAAAGTCTTTGTCTAAAATGCTGAGGCCTATTATACATATGTGTTTATAACACTGTCAACGTATTTCCTGAAGTTGAATACTGGATTAGACAGGGGTACAAGACCAAATATCTTACAGCCAGACAATAGTGAATACTTTCTCCTGTGACTATAGTGTATTCAGAACTGTACAAATTCGGCCTTAGGGACACAGGAAATTTTCATTTTTTGTGTTTTCGTTTTTCCCTCCTCTTTTTTAACCTCTTCAGGACATAGGGCGTATGGATACGCCCTGCATCCCGAGTCCTTAAGGACCGAGGGCGTATCCATACGCCCGTGGGAATTCCGGCCCCCACCGCTAGCCGGTTGGGGACCGGAGCCGGATGCCTGCTGAAATTGTTCAGCAGGCATCCCGGCATATCGCCCAGGGGGGTCATTATGCCCCCCCATGTCGGCGATCGCCGCAGATCGCTGGACAATTCAGTCCAGCGATCTGCGGCGATTCCAGGTCAATCGGGTCTCCAGTGACCCGATGACCCGGAATTACTGGCTGTTCGGGGCCGTCTCTGACGGCCCCGAACAGCCAGAGCCTGCAGGGGTGAGGTGGCACTGGTGCCACCTCACGATCGCCCTGATTCGTCGGCCGGATTACCGGCCGACCAATCAGGGAGCCTGCTGCGGGTGTCACTCCCGCACCCGCTCCGCTCCTCTTCCGGAGGACGTGAGCGGGTGCGGGACGTGCACCCAGGGTGCTGGGGACCCCGATCCCCGGCGTTAATGTTGGGATCGGGGCCCCAGGAGCAGTGGCGGCGGGGGGACTGACCTGCAGCGTCTGGATCGTTGGAGGTGAGTGACAGCCTCCTGCTGTTGCTTAGCAACAGCTCCCAGCATGCAAAAAGGGCATGCTGGGAGCTGTAGTTATGCAACAGCAGGAGGCAGACCACCACAACTCCCAGCATTCCCTTATGGGCATGCTGGGACTTATGGTTTTGCAACAGCTGGAGGCACATTCTTTCTATGGAAAAGTGTACCTTCAGCTGTTGTATAACTACAACTCCCAGCTTGCACAAACAGCTAAAGTGCATGCTGGGAGTTGTAGTGGTGCATCTGCTGGTTGCATAACTACAACTCCCAGCATGCCCGTTGGCTGTCGGTGACTGCTGAGAGTTGTAGTTTTGCAACAGCTGAAGGCACACTGGTTGTGAAACTCAGAGTTTTTTTTTACCTAACTCAGTATTTCACGACCGGTGTGCCTCCAGCTGTTGCAAACTACAACTCTCAGCAGTCACCGTACACCATGCACCGTACATGCTGGGAGTTGTAGTTTTGCAACAGCTGGAGGCACACTGGTTGTGAAACACTGAGTTAGGTCACAAACTCAGTGATACATAACCAGTGTGCCTACAGTTGTTGCAAAACTGCAACTCTCAGCAGTCACCGACAACCAACGGGCATGCTGGGAGTTGTAGTTATGCAACAGCTGGATGTCCCCCCCAATGTGAACATACAGGGTACACTCACATGGGCGGAGGATTACAGTAAGTATCTGGCTGCAAATTTGAGCTGCCGCAAACTTTCTGCTGCAGCTCAAATTGCCAGCGAGAAACTACTGTGAACCCCCGCCCGTGCGACTGTACCCTAAAAACACTACACTACACTAACACAAAAAATAAAATAAAAAGTAAAAAACACTACGTATACACATACCCCTATACAGCCCCCCTCCCCTCCCCAATAAAAATGAAAAACGTCTGGTACGCCACTGTTTCCAGAACGGAGCCTCCAGCTGTTGCAAAACAACTCCCAGTATTGTCGGACAGCCGTTGACTGTCCAGGCATGCTGGGAGTTTTGCAACAGCTGGAGGCACCCTGTTTGGGAATCACTGGCGTAGAATACCCCTATGTCCACCCCTATGCAAGTCCCTAATTTAGGCCTCAAATGCGCATGGCGCTCTTACTTTGGAGCCCTGTCGTATTTCAAGGCAACAGTTTAGGGTCACATATGGGGTATCGCCGTACTCGGGAGAAATTGTGTTAGAAATTTTGGGGGGTATTTTCTGCTTTTACCCTTTTTAAAAATGTAAAATTTTTGGGAAAACAAGCATTTTAGGTAAAAAAAAAAAAATTTTTTTTACATATGCAAAAGTCGTGAAACACCTGTGGGGTATAAAGGTTCACTTAACCCCTTGTTACGTTCCCCGAGGGGTCTAGTTTCCAAAATGGTATGCCATGTGTTTTTTTTTTGCTGTCCTGGCACCATAGGGGCTTCCTAAATGCGGCATGCCCCCAGAGCAAAATTTGCTTTCAAAAAGCCAAATGTGACTCCTTCTCTTCCGAGACCTGTAGTGCGCCAGCAGAGCACTTTTCACCCCCATATGAGGTGTTTTCTGGATCGGGAGAAATTGGGCTTCAAAATTTTAGGGGTATTTTCTGCTATTACCCTTTTTAAAAATAATTTTTTTTTTTTTTTTACATTTGCAAAAGTCGTGAAACACCTGTGGGGTATTAAGGTTCACTTTATCCCATGTTACATTCCCCGAGGGGTCTAGTTTCCAAAATGGTATGCCATGTGTTTTTTTTTTTGCTGTTCTGGCACCATAAGGCCTTCCTAAAGGTAACATGCCCCCCAAAAACCATTTCAGAAAAACGTACTCTCCAAAATCCCCTTGTCGCTCCTTCCCTTCTGAGCCCTCTACTGCGCCCGCCGAACACTTTACATAGACATATGAGGTATGTGCTTACTCGAGAGAAATTGGGCTACAAATACAAGTAAAAATTTTGTCCTTTTACCCCTTGTAAAAATTCAAAAATTGGGTCTACAAGAACATGTAAGTGTAAAAAATGAAGATTGTGAATTTTCTCCTTCACTTTGCTGCTATTCGTGTGAAACACCTAAAGGGTTAAAACGCTGACTGAATGTCATTTTGAATACTTTGGGGGGTGTAGTTTTTATAATGGGGTCATTTATGGGGTATTTCTAATATGAAGACCCTTCAAATCCACTTCAAACCTGAACTGGTCCCTGAAAAATACTGAGTTTGAAAATTTTGTAAAAAATCGGAAAATTGCTGCTGACCGTTGAAGCCCTCTGGTGTCTTCCAAAAGTAAAAATATGTCAATTTTATGATGCAAACATAAAGTAAACATATTGTATATGTGAACCAAAAAAAATGTATTCGTAATATCCATTTTCCTTACAAGCAGAGAGCTTCAAAGTTAGAAAAATGCAAAATTTTCTAATTTTTCATCAAATTTACGGATTTTTCACCAAGAAAGTAGTTAACTATGTTAAAGTAGAATATGTCACGAAAAAACAATCTCGGAATCAGAATGATAACAAAAAGCATTCCAGAGTTATTAATGTTTAAAGTGACAGTGGTCAGATGTGCAAAAAACGCTCCGGTCCTTAAGGCCAAAATGGGCCTTAAGGCCAAAAAGTGCGAAACACAGGTGTCGCCTCTCTGTGGTACCCCCCTTGTACCATCCGTTGTCTCCTCTAGAACTGTACTACGGCTGTGAGAAATGTGCAATAAAATCTGCTGAATTGGAAATCCGGTGAGTGCCGACTTTTCTTCGTTTTCTCATGCACTAATTTACAAATCTGTTTAATTTTCTGGAGCCAGTTGATATATAAAAAAAAGTTTATCCTGGATAACCCCTTTAATCTCCTGCACCTACCTTTTTGTTTATTTGACCTATGTCATTGCAGTTGCTTTACCTATCTTCATCAATTTAAAAAGCCCAAAATAAGTGATAGACACTGTAACTATTGACTATACAAACTAGTAGTGTGGCACTGAAATACCCATACTATCATTTTACTCTTGTGGGAATACAGATTATGGGGGAGTCTGAGCTGTGACATTTGCTACTGCACATCTTAGAATCCCCCCCATAATCTGTTTTACTAATCTGTGTAATATTCAAAAGTGATGGCCCTTTAGATAAATAAAATAATAAATCCTGTTGTGACTGCAGGCTAAATTTGATGTGTTTGGGCGTGTGATACGTTACTCACATATTTACGTCAATGACTTTGTTTAATCAGTCACCGAAAGAAAGGAATGTAATATCCCATAAGGTATTCGACAGTAGAGGTAAGGAGAAGAAGCTACGTGTTTTATATAACTTTCACTAAAATGTCTGAGACACATATATGCTACACTGATTTGACATACAATTTACATTTAGCAGATTTATCATGATAAAGTTCCACAAAAGATCAAAACAAAGTGTGAACTGAGGCTTTATAAACTAAAATGGTTCGATATAAAAACAAAGATCAAGGGCCTATTCACATGTACAGCTTCAGAAAACCGTACGTGCGAATACACCCTGAATAGAGATGCGCAATTTGATGTGTGTATTTTTATAAATGTGTTCTGTGTTTCTGTTTTGTAATATATCTGTTGTATCTTTTGTTTTACTGTTTGTGTATTATTACTCAAATACTGAGATATAAATTCATACAAATACAAACATGTGAACTATGCAAAAACTCAACGTGTCTTTTTAAATTAAACGAATTGACTGCTATGAACTAAAAACAGTATAACTATAATATGTTGGAACATACTGGGTATTGAAAAAAAAGGATAAAGCCAGTACGCCTAAAAATAAAAGTCAAATTCTTTTTACACAAACTCTCGACAAGGATTGTCAACCTTTTTGAGCTTTACATTGCGCTTATTAATTGGACAAAAGAGAAAGCTGGGGAGCAGAACACATCAGATCTTTCCTGTTCCTTGGACAACCCCTTAAAGTACATATGACCCCCACAGTAGATAGGAAGTCCTCCTGTTAGGCAGCTATATAGTCTCAATAAGCTGGCATGCCCCCCCCCCCATTAGGCAGGTAGTACTACTAGACAGGCTGTGCCCCTACTAGGCAGGAAGTCCCCTCTATTACGAAGGTAGTCCCCCCAGTAGGCTTGTATGTTCCCCCGTTAGGCAGGTTTGTGCCTCCAGTGGGCATGTATTTCCTCCTTAGTAGGAAGGTAGTCCCCCTCCATGAGACAGCTAGCCCTCCCCCCGCCCCCCCTAAGAAGGCAGATTGTCCTTCCATTAGTCAGGTATGTTCCTGCATTAGGTAGGCGGTCCCCAAGTAGACAAATAGTCCCTCATTAGGTATGTATGTCCCCTCATTAGGGAGGTAGCCCCCAGTAGATGGATAGTATCTCCCATTAGCCAGGTAGCTCCCCATTTGCCAGGAAGTTCCCCCAGTAGACAGGTGGTTCCCCATAAGGCAGATTTATCTCTCCAGTAGGCAAGTATGGCCCCCAGTAGGAAGGTAGTCCCTCCAGTAGGCAGATAGTCCCCCACATAGGTATATTTCCAAGACAAGCAGAGGGAAGAACAGAGTGCCAGGGAGCAAAACATGTAAGACTTTTCTGCTGCTTGGACAACCCATTTAAGTGCATATGCTCCCTCTAGAGTAGTTAGAGTCCCTCTCCCATTAGGCAAGTATGTCTACCCATTAGGCATGTTGCCCCTTCAGTCGATAGGTTCCCCCCCCCTCCCCCCGCCAGTAGGCTGGTATCTCCCCCCATTAGGAAGGTATGTGCCTACAGTAGGCAGGTATGTCCCTGCATTAGGCAGGCAGTTCCCTCAATAGACAGATAGTTTCCTCATTAGACAGGTATGTCCCTTCATTAGGTAGGTAGCCCACCCAGTAGGCAGGTTGTCCACTATTAGCCAAGTCATGCCCCCCATTAGGCAGGCAGTTTCCCCAGTAGACAGATAGTTTCCCCATTAGGCAGGTTATGTTCCTTTATTAGGTAGGTAGCCCCCTTAGTAGGCAGGTTGTTCTCCCTTTTAGGCAGGTAACCCCCAAGTAGGCAATAATGGCCCCCCAGTTGAAAGGTAGTCCACCAGTAGGCAGGTAGACCCCCCCCCCAGTAGGCAGATAGTCCCTTCCCTATTAGCCAGGTATGTTCCCCCATTTGCTGTTTCCCTAGTAGACGGGTAGTCCCCATTTGACAGCTATGCCCCCTCATTAGGCAGGCAGTTCCCCCACTAGGTGGGTAATATCCCCATTAGCCAGGTATGTAACCCCAGTAAACAGGTAGCCCTTAGGTAGGCTGTTCCCCCAATAGACAGGTAGTCCCTTATAAGGCAGGTATATCCCCTCAACAGGCAGGTAGCCCCCCCCCCCTTGTAGGTGGGTAGTATTCCCCATTAACCAGGTATGTAACCCCATTAGGCAGACAGTTCTCCCAGCAAACAGGTAGTATCCCATTAGCCAGGTAGGTCCCCCAGTAAACAGGTAGCCCTTATTAAGCAGGTAGCCCACCCAGTAGGAAGATAGTCCCCTCATTAGCCAGGTATGTTCCCCAATTCCAAATTAGGTAAGCAGTTCCCCCAGTAGACAGGTAGTCCCTCATAAGGCAGGTATATCCCCTCATTAGGCAGGTAGCCCCGCACCCTTGTAGGTGGGTAGTATTCCCCATTAACCAGGTATGTAACCCCATTAGACAGACAGTTCCCCCAGCAGACATTCCCCTCCCCATCCCATTAGCCAGACAGGTCCCCCTGTAGACAGCTACTCTACATGAGGCAGGTATGTCCCCTCATTAGGCAGGCATGTATCCTCCTTAGGCAGACTGTTTCCTCAGCACACAGGTAGCCCCCTATTAGCCAGGTATAAGTTTCTGCCACATATTAATTTGGAAATATTCTTTCCTAAAATACCCCTATCAACTTGTAGAGCACATTTAACTATTTTTAAATACATTCATTTAACAAATGTGCCTTTTTCTCCAGATATTCCTGCTCTTTTCCTATCATTTTTTGACAGCTTGTTGTCTAGGTTAGAGACCCCCACATCAGGCTGACCACTGCCCAACCATTTTTGGTCGATCCGCTCAGAAATACATTGCCATCTAATGGGCAAGGTCCTAGCATTGACTACTGTCAGCACTAGTCTCTCTTGGGATCTCCATTTAGAATTTTGTCTGGAGATTCTGCCAGATGAACCCGGCTTTACTGTTTTTCTCCTGCAGAGGGGCTTCTGATCACCTGGTTGGGCAGGGTACTGCAGCATACCTGTATACACTTGAATGAAACCACTCGTAGTCCTTGTATAGCCAAGCGGGATGCAGCATAAAACAAGTGCTGTACTCCCTTCATTCTCACGATTGGTGGGGTTCTCCAATCAGAGGTTGGATCACCACTCCTCATAAGGTGGTGACATGTCTGAGTCTGATGTCTGTTGCACACTGCCCCTCCACTTGGGTTAGCGTCTCCATTTACTCAGAAAGAGGAATCTGTGTACACCTGGAAGCTTTTTGACTTGTGTTGTTCTTACTATAAGGTATTTTTTTGCAGTAATAAGATATTTTTTTTAAGTGCACAATGTTGTCATTTATGTACAGTGGTCCCTCAAGTTACAATATTAATTGGTTCCAGGACGACCATTGTATGTTGAAACCATCGTATGTTGAGACCATAACTCTATGGAAACCTGGTAATTGGTTCTGAAGCCACCAAAATGTCATCCAAAAATAGGAAAAAGTGAGGAATAAAGAAAAATAAGTAGATAACTAATATAGATAAAGCAAATCCTTACATATAAAAGTAAGAAAGAGCTGCTGGGAGCTGTAATCACTGTCTATTTCAGTGTTTCCCAAAGAGGTTGCCTCCCGCTGTTGCAAAACTACAACTCCCAGCATGCCCGGACAGCCAAAGCTGTCCGGGCATGCTGGGAGTTGTAGTTTTACAACAGCTGGAGGCAACCTCTTTGGGAAACACTGGTCTATGTAGAGGACAGAAACTTCTTCAGGGTCCTATAAAGAACACGCAATGTCCTAAAAAAAGGAAAATGGAGCCGCCCCCACATTATGCCCAAAGGAGCAGCTAACCCTGGTACAGGCAAAGAGTACAGAACATGTAATACCTCCCTGTACTGTAGGGGGTGCTACCAGACACCAGTCAGTGCATACACTTCAGTAATATAGGTAAAGAGTACAGAACATGTAATACCTCCCTGTACTGTAGGGGGCGCTACCAGACACCAGTCAGTGCATGCACTTTAGGAATACAGGGGTTTTGCCAGTGAAATATCCATTCTGATTGGTCTGTTTTTCCAGCCATTGACACGTTTCGCAGATTCCATAGCATTGTATGTTGAGTCTGGTTTCAAGTTACAATGGTCCAGAAAAGACCATTGTATGTTGAAACTATTGTATGTTGAGCCCATTGTAAGTTGAGGGATCACTGTACATGGTTAAAGATGGGGAGGGGAACGTTACAACGGAGAACTTTACACATTGCGTTTAGAGATGAGCGAACTTACAGTAAATTCGATTCGTCACAAACTTCTCGGCTCGACAGTTGATGACTTTTCCTGCATAAATTAGTTCAGCTTTCAGGTGCTCCCGTGGGCTGGAAAAGGTGGATACAGTCCTAGGAGACTCTTTCCTAGGACTGTATCCACCTTTTCCAGCCCACCGGAGCACCTGAAGGCTGAACTAATTTATGCAGGAAAAGTCATCAACTGCCGAGTCGAGAAGTTCGTGACGAATCGAATTTACTGTAAGTTTGCTCATCTCTAATTGCGTTATTAGTACAGTGCAATATCTGTCACTTTATGAAATGGCAAAACATCTTTAATAGGAAAGCTGTATATATTGAGCTGACATGTACAGTATGGGATCCTTTTCCTTTGCCTGTCAAATTAAAGACCCTATTATGTCAAAGCAATGACAAGTATTTTGACAATTATTCTAGACAGCAGATAGTGTTAGAAAGCACAAAGTACAGTGATCCCTCAACTTACAATGGCCTCAACATACAATAGTTTCAACATGCAATTGTCTTTTCTGGACCATTGTAACTTGAAACCAGACTCAACATACAATGCTATGGAATCTGTGAAATGTGTCAATGGCTGGAAGAACCGACTAATCAGAATGGATATTTCACTGGTAAAACCCGTGTATTCCTCGTGCATGCACTGACTGATGTCTGGTAGCGCCCCCTACAGTACAGGGAGGTATTACATGTTCTGTACTCTTTACCTGTATTACTGAAGTGTATGCACTGACTGGTGTCTGGTAGCGCCCCCTACAGTACAGGGAAGTACTACATGTTCTGTACTCTTTACCTGTACCAGGGTTAGCTGCTCCTTTGGGCATAATGTGGGGGCGGCTCCATTATCTTTTTTTTAGGACATTGCGTGTTCTTTACAGGACCCCGAAGAAGCTTCTGTCCTCTACATAGACCAGTGTTTCCCAAAGAGGTTGCCTCCAGCTGTTGCAAAACTACAACTCCCAGCATGCCCGGACAGCCTTTGGCTGTCCGGGCATGCTGGGAGTTGTAGTTTTGCAACAGCTGGAGGCACCCTGGTTGGGAAACACTGAAATAGACAGTGATTTACAGCTCCCAGCAGCTCTTTCTTACTTTTATATGGAATGATTTGCTTTATCTATATTAGTTATCTACTTATTTTTCTTTAATCCTCACTTTTTACTATTTTTTGGGATGACATTTTGGTGGCTTCAGAACCAATTACCAGGTTTCCATAGAGTTCTGGTCTCAACATACAATGGTTTCAACATACAATGGTCATCCCAGAACCAATTAATATTGTAACTGTATTGGGATCTGTCATAGTCACCAATAGTTACTTCTTGCCAGGGGTCAAGTCCTGGGAAAAAAAAGTGTGGGAACTCACCCAAGCATTCCCCTCAAAGGCTGGTCCTGCAGGATACCTTCTAATGGGAACAGTGTTCCTGCTATGGAAAAAGTGCAGGAACACCGTTCCCATGCGTTTCTTGCAGGTCTTCAGCCCTGCTGCTTGGAATCCCTAATACTTGGCTTATTTCACAAGTCTCTGCAGAGAAGGCATGTGGAGAGAAGAGGTAGCATGACATACAGTCAACGAGAAGGGGAGGAGAAATGGAAAGAGTGAGTGAAGGAGCTGCGTATACACCTTGGAACACCCTAAGGGTTAGTCACCCTGGGAACGCCCATAGGGGTGGGAGAAAAAGGGTGAGAGAGATTCCAGACTCTGTGTCCCAAAGAAAGGCAGAAGGTAAGTGGGACATTATTTCTAATGTATGTTACTTCTCATGTGCTGTCATCTACGGTGACAAGTCGTTAGTAATGTAAGAGTAATTCCCTAATAAAGTTGTACAAATAAAATGATCAGATAGGAGTCTAAAGACCACGTAGTTACATGACTGATCTCCAGACAGCTAAGGAACAAGCCAAACAGTACAAGGAGTTTACTCACCACCCAGCTTTCCTGTGGTTTTACCAAAGTACAGCTCGGAAGTACTAATCTTTCTGCTTTCATTGTAACGTGACTCTCTAATCCTGTCCCTAAATTCAGAACAAGCATCTTGGACACAGGAGGACGCAGGCTGGAACTACTGGCATGGACGGCGTATCCGAAACCAGTGCTACAAGGTAACCATCATTAAATCAAGATATATTTCTTAATATAATCTTCGTTTCTATTGTACAGTCATCTATGCTTATTTTGGAATATTATGGTGCAATGTGTTGATTAATATATCGTAATTGAAGCTGAATTTTCATCATTATCTATCTCTCTCTATCTATATATATATATATATATATATATATTAGAGATGAGCGAACTTACAGTAAATTCGATTCGTCACGAACTTCTCGGCTCGGCAGTTGATGACTTTTCCTGCATAAATTAGTTCAGCTTTCAGGTGCTCCTGTTGGCTGGAAAAGGTGGATACAGTCCTAGGAGACTCTTTCCTAGGACTGTATCCACCTTTTCCAGCCCACCGGAGCACCTGAAGGCTGAACTAATTTACGCAGTATAAGACATCAACTGCCGAGCCGAAAAGTTCGTGACAAATCGAATTTACTGTAAGTTCGCTCATCTCTAATATCTATCTAAATACAAAAAATAGGATGCAGCACAACACAAATTGCAATCAGGAGTGTTGGTTTATTCCATAACGTGCAGAGGACAACGTTTCGCCAGCCTCACGCTGGCTTTCTCAATCTATATATATATATATATATATATATATATATATATATATAGATAGATAATGATGAAAATTCAGCTTCAGTTAAGGTATATTAATCAACACATTGCACCATAATATTCAGTGTACACAGTGATCCCTCAACTTACAATGGCCTCAACATACAGTAGTTTCAACATACAATGTTCTTTTCTGGACCATTGTAACTTGAAACCAGACTCAACATACAATGCTATGGAATCTGCCAAATGTGTCAATGGCTGGAAGAACCAACCAATCAGAATGGATATTTCACTGGTAAAACCTGTGTATACCTAAAGTGAATGCACTGACTGGTGTCTGGTAGCGCCCCCTACAGTACAGGGAGGTATTACATGTTCTGTACTCTTTACCTGTGCCAGGGTTAGCTGCTCCTCCATCAGGTGAGGGCGGCTCCATTTTCCTTTTTTTAGGACATTGCGTGTTCTTTACAGGACCCTGAAGAAGCTTCTGTCCTCTACATAGACCAGTGTTTCCCAAAGAGGTTGCCTCCAGCTGTTGCAAAACTACAACTCTCAGCATGGCCGGACAGCCTTTGGCTGTCCGGGCATGCTGGGAGTTGTAGTTTTGCAACAGCTGGAGGCTCCCTGGTTGGGAAACACTGAAATAGACAGTGATTTACAGCTCCCAGCAGCTCTTTCTTACTTTTATATGTAAGGATTTGCTTTATCTGTATTATTATTATCTACTTATTTTTCTTTAATCCTCACTTTTTCCTATTTTTGGATGACATTTTGGGGGCTTCAGAACCAATTACCAGGTTTCCATAGAGTTATGATCTCAACATACAATGGTTTCAACATACAATGGTCGTCCCAGAACCAATTAATATTGTAACTTGAGGGACCACTGTGTATATATATATATATATATATATATATATATATATATATATATATATAGAATACTTCCTGTTTGGAGGTTAATTCCTTATATGAAATATTATTCCTTATATTAGAGTGCTGTGTAGGTTAATATGTTTATAATCTACGCAAAAGATGCTAAATATAGAGTTACGTAAAATATGTTCTTATCTTTAATCAGGTTCTGTTTCCCTGCTAATAACCAAAAGCATTAATAGCAGTCCCTAAATAATAGTATATTGGGGAATTTGTGCCTACTATACAACCCGTACCTCAAATTATGAAATAAACACAGTGAGGGGATTGTCACGCACCTGGATGCGGGCGGTTTGGAACAGAATGTGGACCCTCCACCTGTGTGGTTGATGACTCGGACCGTATCGGGGAGCGGAGTCTAAGGTGCCGCTGTTCTTCACCAGAGCCCGCTGCAAAGCAGGATGGATTTGCTGCCGAAGGCAACACCCAGGTCGCTACCCCCAATACGGCTCGACCACACAGGTAACTGGGCAAGGCGAGGTACAGGAGGATGAGGCTGAGGCGTAGTCAATGTAGCAGAAGGTCAAGGCAGGCGGCAAATGTTCGTAGTCAAAAAACATAGCGGGAAGGTCTGGGTACACGGGTATGGCAAACAGGCAAATGACACTGAACATCCGGCAGGGGGTGTGGGAGGTGCAGAAACTTTGTATTCAGCTGCACATACTAATTAAGAGCGCACTGGCCCTTTAAATTACAGAGCTCCGCCGCGCGCGTGCCCTAGGTGACGGGGACGAGTGCTGCGGAGCTGAGTTCCAGAGGCAGCAGAGCGGGGTTAGTGACGGGCTGGGATTCGCATGCGGGCACGTCCCGTGATGCGAATCCCAGCCCCGCCGACAGACGGGGACCCTGGGACACTGCGCTCACGGCCGGAGCGCAGCGCGTGACAGGGATACTCACCCAGGTTTAGTAAAATCACAGCTGTTACACTAAGTTAATAGCTGAGCATTCTGGCTTTGTGATATGTCCTGTAAATAAATGAAATTACTTTAATTAATGGCATATGTTTTTACATCATAGAGGAAATAAATTATGGAATCACCTTGTAATTCGCATTTCTAAAATAAATATCAATTATTATTATTATTATTATTATTATTATTATTAAAGGGGTTTTCCAGAAAAAAACTTTTTTCTTTTATATATATATCAACTGGCTCCTGAAAGTTAAACAGATTTGTAAATTACTTCTATTAAAAAATCTTAATCCTTTCAGTACTTATGAGCTGCTGAAGTTGAGTTGTTCTTTTCTGTCTAAGTGCTCTCTGATGACACCTGTCTCAGGAACTGTCCAGAGTAGAAGCAAATCCCCATAGTAAATCTCTTGTACTCTGTGCAGTTCTTGAGACAAGCAGAGGTGCAGAGAGCACTGTTGCCAAACAGAAAAGAACAACTCAACTTCAGCAGCTGATAACTATTGGAAGGATTAAGATTTTTTAACAGAAGTCATTTACAAATCTGTTTAACTTTCCGGAGCCAGTTGATATAAAAAGGAAGTTTTCTTCCTGGAATAATAATAATAATATAATAATAATAATAATAATGCTAATTAGTCTGTAGTTATATGCTTATTGACCTTACCAAACTGTAGAATTTGGTTAATTAAAAGAAAACATGACTTAACAATAAGGTTATCAGTTTAAACAATGGAAGATTAAATCCCTTCAATATGGGAATCCAATATGGAGTGTGATAAAAGATGTTGGTTGTTCCCAGCCATTGGTGTATAAAATATGGTACAAGAATAAACTAAATGGGAAGGTTATAGAAAGAAAACATACAGGTTGACAAATGAAGATGTCATAGTATCAAGATATTAAAAATTCAGTGTAATATTTCTTGAAAGAAAAAAAAAGGACAACAAAACAAATGAAAAACAAATGTATGAAAACAGGAATCTGTTTTTGCAACATAACCATAAGAAATTGGTGAATGGAAATGACATATTAAAGAAAAGAAACAAAAACAGCTTTAACAGCTTAATAGAAGAAAACAGATTACAGTGGGCTAAAAAGAGGAGTATTGTAGTGTGGATGATTGGATAAAAGTGGTATTCAGAGATTAATCAAAAATCTGTACTTGTCTAGGAGATGATGCAGGAACTTTTTATTTGGCGACAAAGTACAACCTGGAATGTTTTTCTGTTACTGGTTCCATAATTTTTTACTTATCTGAAAAATAAACCATATTTTATCAATTACAATCATTTTGTTTCATAAAGCCAGAATGTAAATATTTTGAATAAAAGTTCTGTGTCAAATATGTTATTTGTGTTTGTTATCATGTTAAACATTTGTTAAGTGTGGTGATTCCATAATTTTTCCTAAGTGTTGCTATCCCTAATATGTAAAGCAATACTGTAACGTGGTTTCAGCAGAAATTATATAGTATTGCTTGGCAGCTATTAAGAGGAATGCCCTTCACCTTACAAGCAGTATGTGGAGGAAAGAAGCGGAGGTGGCGCCGGGTGCGGTGTAGGTCTTTTAGCCGGTATCGGGAGGTACCCGGGTGAGGGGTAGCATGTCCCTTGCCGGTGATGGTGGCTTGGTATGCAGGCCTGCAGCGTATGGATGGAGGAAAAAAGCTGCGGTGGCGCTCCCAAGGAAGTAACCCGAAGTTGTTGGTATAGGGTATAAAGTGAATAATTTTTTTTTTTTTTACAGCATAAGAAATCAAAGAAAATAAATGAACAGCCACCACCTGCAATTGAAAAAGGGAGCTGTGACTCCCGAAACGCGTCTTGCATTAAGTTTTTTTTATTTTCTTTGATTTCTTATGCTGTAAAAAAAAAAAAAAAAAAATATTCACTTTATACCCTATACCCACGACTTCGGGTTACTTCCTTGGGAGCGCCACCGCAGCTTTTTTCCTGTTCTTCTGCCTTCATCTTACAACATAGACATCTTGAGTATGCCAGGATGGGAGCCGCTGGTGAAGCAAGGCTTTCCATTTTGGCTTACAGATAGGGACATTAAGCAGGGCACAGCCTCTATGATGCCCATTTGTGATATTAGGATATAAAGGCCTGGGTTGTCTTCATGAGTTGACCCTATTTAAAAGATAAAATTGTAAGCCTTCCTTGTCATCTCATCAATCACACATGAACACATCTGATAAGCTAATTTATCATTATTATGATTATTTTGCCTTATTGTTGTTTCTGTTACAGGTATAGTATACTAGTTCCTTTAAATTTTGAAACCCCTGCTAAAATAATTGTATTCACCATAAAATAAAAATTACGGAACGTTCAGTCGTGGAAATTCTGGATCCTATACTCCTATAAACATAAGGGGGAAGGAATTCCCAGTGGTCCTAGCACCACCACTAGAGATAGAATCTTCACCTCGAAATATCACCGGGCATAGATTCTTTAGTGTGAATGCCCTATCAGACATGTCAGGAATGATGACAGGCTACCAGCCCCCTTGTCTCTGAAGATATAATTCTAAGGCATACAAAAGGCAGAAGTGAGTGCCGGGGAGCAGAAAAGTTAAGGTGAGACCTTTTCTGTTCCCCCTTGAGAACCCCGTTAAAGGGAACTTGTCAGGCCCATTGTTTTGCAGGGTGACTTGAAAAGGTCTGACATCCAAATTATGGTGACTGCCTACAGCAGTTGCTTCATAGTCCCATTACAAACTAAGGGAATACTACCATAATTAGCAGTAGTTAGTGTCCCAGCCCCAGACCCCCACTTCTCTCACCTTTTGAAATTTTCTTTATATTTCACTCTAAAACATCTTGAATTTTATTTAAAAAAATGCTAATCCCTTACATGTATTTTGCTAGGATATGGCACTTCGTAAAATGTATCTGCTGCTACCATTCCCTGTCATTCCATTATCCCCTATCACTCTTTCACCTTTTGTTATTCCCTATAACCTAATGTTTCCTCTGTCACCCTCTCTTATGCCTATGTCACCTTCTGTTATCCCCTATAACTCCATGCCATCACCTATAACACTGTGCCCCCCCCCCCCCCCCCCCCCGCCACCCTATGTCAACTCTTGATTATCTCCTATCACCCTATTTCAACCTCTATTTCCCTTATCACCCTATGTCACCCCCATTTATGCCTCACATTTTCAGAATTTCTCTTCATTAGATATTTTTAGACTTTGGACATTTACTGTTTTTTGTTTTTTTTACTTATTATCATTATTTTTTTAATGGTAAATTGCTATGGGAAAGGTTTCTCTGCTTTCTTTAGATGGGATGCATTCCTGCTCTTGGCACAAAATCTACAGCTCCCAGTCCCACACAGAGTTATATAAGGGTTATCTGATTGTGGCCTAATATGGAGAGAGATCTAAATTCCATGTAGATGCTGTCACTCTTTGCAGGCCTGATATTCACAACATGGGCCATTGAGCCACTATACATTGTATTATTTCCTGTCTTGAAAACAATTTCTCCTGTTGCAGTACACATGAACCTGTGTATGATTATCCACATCAAGAGACCTCCCGTTCCCCATCTCCCAGAGGCTCCCCAACTTCTCTCAGTATCTCAGAAAGGCTTCTTCTCACCCAGAGCGTCTGGCTTCATCTCAGTGTAAACTCAGCCACTGCACTGCACATACTGCAGAGAGAGCCGCTAGGGGTAAGTTCATGTCACTTAGATTTCCTCATTATAATGGATACATATATGTATAATGGAGAAACACTGGGTATAAATGACTTTGGCATTGCTGCACGTGGAATCCACCGGGAATTTCCTTATGGAAATTCTGGGCAGAATTTCCATAGTGTGAGCATAGACTGGAGTACTGAATGCATCTGCAAGACCTCTACTCTACTCACTGTCTCTGGGAGTGATAAGGATAGTCGATAGAAAGCTTCCTTAGTATTACAGACAGTGGGCAGCAGTCACACCGGGGATAGGTGATTAAAGGGGTAATCCGGTGGAAAACTTTTTTTTTTTTTTAAATTTTTTTAAATGAACTGGTGCCAGAAAGTTAAACAGATTTGTAAATTACTTCTATTAAAAAAAAATCTTAATCCTTCCAGTACTTATTAGCTGCTGAATACTACAGAGGAAATTCTTTTCTTTTTGGAACACAGAGCTGTCTGCTGACATCACGAGCACAGTGCTCTCTGCTGACATCTCTGTCCATTTTAAGAACTGTCCAGAGTAGAAGAAAATCCCCATAGCAAACATCTGCTGCTCTGGTCAGTTCCTAAAATGGACAGAGATGTCAGCAGAGAGCACTGTGGACATGATGTCAGCAGAGAGCTCTGTGTTCCTAAAAGAAAAGAATTTCCTCTGTAGTATTCAGCAGCTAATAAGTAATAGAAGGATTAAGATTTTTTTAATAGAAGTAATTTATAAATCTGTTTAACTTTCTGGCACCAGTTGATTTAAAAAAAAAAAAAAAGTTTTCCACCGGAGTACCCCTTTTAAGTTGCTACTGGGCAGCAAATGTCAAATCAACTGGTGCCAGAATTTGTAAATGACTTCTATTTAATAATATTAATCCTTCCAGTACTTATCAGCTGCTGTATACTGCAGAGAAGGTTGTGAAGTCCACCTCTGTCCTTTGTCAGGAACTTTCCAGAATAGGAGCAAATCCCCATAGCAAACCTATCCTGCTCTGGACAGTTTCTGACATGTACCGAGGTGTCCGCAGAGAGCACTGTGGTCAGACAGAAAGTAAATTCAAAAAGAAATTCCTCTGTAGCATACAACATCTGATAAGTACTGGAAGTACTGATTTTTAAATAGAAGTAATTTACAAATCTGGCACCAGTTGATTTGAAAACATTTGTTTTCCCCCGGAGTACCCTTTTAAAGGCTATATTAGCGCTCTGTTCTATATGCAGCTATATTAGATGTATGTCTGCCTGTTTCAGTTTTAATTGGAAGCATACAGAGATTTATTCTGTGACATTGCTTCCGATCCTGACATAGAAATCGTGGAAATTTCTCCTAGAGAAGGATATCTTTATACTGGAGTTTAGTGAAGTCTGTACAGCAGAACTGTTCGTTACTAAAGATGTAGTACTGTGTCTGTAATGTGTATGAACCCTAATGTCCATGTTACAGGCAAATCTGTGGTGTCAGTGGTTGGATATTATATTTAGTAAATTATCACTTTTCATGGGTACAAAAGGAAATAAATATTCAGAAACTAACTCATCAACCAATGTCATAGATATGGGATTTATTATATTTGCCACATTAGCAATTAGAATTTTTTGATAGTCCTTTTTAACCTTTAAATTACTGGGAATACACTCTTAAAGGGGTATGTATCAACTGGCTCCAGAAAGTTAAACAGATTTGTAAATGACTTCTATTAAAAAATTCTTAATCCTTCTAATAATTATCAGCTGCTGAAGTTGAGTTGTTCTTTTCTGTCTAGCAACAGTGGTCTCTGCTGACATCTCTGCTTGTCTCGGGAACTACACAGAGTAGAAGAGGTTTGCTTGGGGATTTGCTTCTACTCTGGAAAGTTCCCGAGACAGGTGTCATCAGAGAGCACTTAGACAGTAAAGAACAACTCAACTTCAGCAGCTCATAGGTACTGAAAGGATTAAGATTTTTTAATAGAAGTCATTTACAAATCTGTTTAACTTTCTGGAGCCAGTTGATATATAAAAAATAAGTTTTTTCCCTGGACAACCCCTTTAAACATTCTAATGGGGGCATTGGCTTTCTATGAAAACATCACTAGAGCAATAAAAACATTAGATTATATGTCCCAATAGGAAAAGGAGATAAATGGGAACATTGCTGCTTAACCTGTTAAGGACCCATGACGTAACGTTACGTCATGAGTCCGCTCCCGATCTATAACGCGGGGCCACGGCGTGGCCCAGCGTCATAGCGGGTCGGGCCCGGCCTCTAACAACGGCTGGGACCCGTGTCTAATAGCACGTGGCATTGATCGCGGTGCCGCGCGCTATTAACCCTTTAGACGCGGCGTTCAAAGTTGAACGCCGCATCTAAAGTGAAAGTGAAACCATGCCGGTTAGCTCAGAGGGCTGTTCGGGATAGCCGCGGCGAAATCGCGGCATCCCGAACAGCTTACAGGACAGCTGGAGGATCCCTACCTGCCTCCTCACTGTCCGATCGCCGAATGACTGCTCAGTGCCTGAGATCCAGGCCTGAGCAGTCATGCGGCAGAATCATCGATCACTGGTTTCCTATGAGAAACCAGTGATCAATGATAAAGATCAGTGTGTGCAGTGTTATAGGTCCCTATGGGAGCTATAACACTGCAAAAAAAAAAGTGAAAAAAAAGTGAATAAAGATCATTTAACCCCTTCCCTATTAAAAGTTTGAATCACCCCCCTTTTCTCATAAAAAAAAAAACTATGTAAATAAAAATAAACATATATGGTATCGCCGCGTGCGGAAATGTCCGAATTATAAAAATATATTGTTAATTAAACCGCACGGTCAATGGCGTGCGCGCAAAAAAATTCCAAAGTACAAAATAGTGCAGTCCAAGTCCTATCAATGCAAAAATGGTACCGCTAAAAACTTCAGATCATGGCGCAAAAAATGAGCCCTCATACCGCCCCATACGCGGAAAAATAAAAAAGTTATAGGGGTCAGAAGAGGAAAATTTTAAACGTATTAATTTTCCTGCATGAAGTTATGATTTTTTTCCAGAAGTACGACAAACTCAAACCGATATAAGTAGGGTATCATTTTAATCGTATGGACCTACAGAATAAAGATAAGGTGTCATTTTTACCGAAAAATGTACTACGTAGAAACGGAAGCCCCCAAAAGTTACAAAACAGCGTTTTTTTTCAATTTTGTCTCACAATGATTTTTTTTTCCGTTTCGCCGTAGATTTTTGGGCAAAATGACTGACGTCATTACAAAGTAGAATTGGTGGCGCAAAAAATAATCCATCATATGGATTTTTAGGTGCAAAATTGAAAGAGTTATGATTTTTTAAAGGCAAGGAGGAAAAAACGAAAATGCAAAAACGGAAAAACCCCAGGTCCTTAACCTGTTAACGACCGTGGACGAGTATAGACGTCCAGTTTGGTGGCCGTTCCCGCAAATGGACGTCTATACTCGTCCATTAGTCTCGTGGGTGCTGCCCAGTACACCCACACTATCACACAACCGGGACCCTCGTGGGTGCTGCCCAATACACCTACGCTATCACACAGCCGGGACCCTGCTGCACTGCCGGGACCGAAATAAACTTCGGTCCCGGCAGTTTTAACCCTTACAGCCGCGGTCGGAAGTGACCGCGGGCTGTAAGTGTTATGACAGAGGGAGGGGGCTTGCTCTGTCTCCTTTGCAGCACCCCGCATCGCGATCACGGGGTGCTGTGTGTGGCCGCGGCTGGCCAGGGCCTGCCGCACTCCCGACAGTTTAACCCTTACAGCCGCGGTCATAAGTGACCGCGCGCTGTAAGGAGTTCTGACAGAGGGAGGGGGCTCCCTCTGTCTCTCCTGCAGCACCCCGAAGCATCGCGGGGTGCTGCTGCATACCTGGGCAGCCGGGGGTCCTACAAAGACCCCCAGGTCTGCCCTGGGTATTGCCTGAAAGGACGTGCCAGAGGCACGTCTTGATGTGCTGCCTGCTAGTGAAAACTGGCAGGCAGCATATAACTGCAATGCTTTGGAATACTAAGTATTCCAAAGCATTAAAAAGTGTAAAAATAAATAAATAAATAAATAAAATAAAAGTGTAAAAATAAATAAAAATGTAATAAAAGTGTAAAAAAAAATATTAAAAATACATTTATTAAATGAATCTAATAAAAAAAATGCATAATGTGTAGGATCGCATTGGCGGACATCCGCAGCATGTAATATGCTGCGGATGTCCACCATGTGATCCCACACATTATGCAGCAGTAGGGTTGCCACCTTTCCCTCAGAAAAATACCGGTCATGGGTGTGGCTATGTGGGGGTGGAGCTACAAAAGGGGAGGGGCCAGATTGCACAGGGGCTGAGGGATCAGGGGTTTAAGAAATGGCATGGGGGATTGGAGGGGGGTTTAAGAAATGGCATAGGGGATTGGAGGAATACAATATATATGTGGGGGGAATTTTCCTATATCGCACAAAAAAAATTACATTTAGAGAATACCTACCAAAACCCTATTTATGCCAGCGGCGGCGGTAGTGGTGGTGCGCGACAGCAACGCTGGCTCTCTGTGATGACGAGTGACGTCCCCCTGTGCAACGTCAGATAAACAGGCTAATCAGACAGTATCACACATGACAGATTTAGATGCACAGGCTCAGCAGATAGTATCCCACATGACAGATTTGGATATACAGGCTCAGCTCACAGTATCACACATGACAGGATTAGATACACAGGCTCAGCAGACAGTATCGCACATGACAGGATTAGATACAGAGCGCAGCAGATAGTTTCACACATTAAAACATTAAATCAGTGTTTCCCAACCAGGGTGCCTCCAGCTATTGCAAAACTACAACTCCCAGCATGCCCGGACAGCCAAAGGCTGTCTGGGCATGCTGGGAGTAATAGTTTTGCAACAGCTGGAGGCACCGTGGTTGGGAAACACTGCATTAAATACACAATTTTGCAGAGAAGTCTCACCAGTCTCTTGTCTTCACTTTCTCCTTTCCCCGGGCGGCTCCAGGTTAAGGAATGTCCGGGGTTGAGGAGGAATGGGGTGGGCAATTATTTATCCCATGGGGCCACATGAGAAACTAAAAATATTGTGGAGGGCCGGGTAGTTGTCCCCCAGATCAGGCAGCATAGTTGTCCCCCAGATTAGGAGCATAGTTGTCCCCCAGATTAGGCAGCATAATTGTCCCCCAGATTAGGCAGCATAGTTGTCCCCCAGATTAGGCAGCATAGTTGTCCCCCAGATTAGGCAGCATAGTTGTCCCCCAGATTAGGAGCATAGTTGTCCCCCGGATTAGGAGCATAGTTGTCCCCCAGATTAGGCAGCATAGTTGTCCCCCAGATTAGGCAGCATAGTTGTCCCCCAGATTAGGCAGCATAGTTGTCCCCCAGATTAGGCAGCATAGTTGTCCCCCAGATTAGGCAGCATAGTTGTCCCCCAGATTAGGCAGCATAGTTGTCCCCCAGATTAGGCAGCATAGTTGTCCCCCAGATTAGGAGCATAGTTGTCCCCCAGATTAGGCAGCATAGTTGTCCCCCAGATTAGGCAGCATAGTTGTCCCCCAGATTAGGCAGCATAGTTGTCCCCCAGATTAGGCAGCATAGTTGTCCCCCAGATTAGGCAGCATAGTTGTCCCCCAGATTAGGAGCATAGTTGTCCCCCAGATTAGGAGCATAGTTGTCCCCCAGATTAGGCAGCATAGTTGTCCCCCAGATTAGGCAGCATAGTTGTCCCCCAGATTAGGCAGCATAGTTGTCCCCCAGATTAGGAGCATAGTTGTCCCCCAGATTAGGCAGCATAATTGTCCCCCAGATTAGGAGCATAGTTGTCCCCCAGATTAGGCAGCATAGCTGTCCCCCAGATTAGGCAGCATAGTTGTCCCCCAGATTAGGCAGCATAGTTGTCCCCCAGATTAGGCAGTTTACCCCCCCCCCCCCCTACACACACACACACACACAGACACATATATATACACGGACACATAGAGACACATACACAGACACAGACACATATATACAGACACATATATACACAGACACTCACCCGCCCTGTGCTGCAGAGGGAGACAGGATACACGGCCTCTCCCCTCCCTGCTCTGCCTATGGAGGGTTGTAAGACTGCACGGGGCAGAGAGAAGGCGGGGGAGGGGGAGAGAGGAGACAGGAGGTGCACGCCCCCTCCCCAGCACTGTACAATCTCTTCCTGTCATCGCACGGAGCTCTCCCTGTCACAGGCTGGTGTTAGACCTGGGCATTGTACGGCCGGTCATGAAAGCAGTGCTGTTCTGGGGATGCTGCTCCGTCCGCCCCTGTCAGTGAATGAAAAATACCGGCCATTGCATGGCCGGTATTTTTCATCCAAACTTACCGGCACAGCCCGGAATGTAGATGAAAATACCGGCTGTGCCGGTAAAATACCGGCAGGGTGGCAACCCTATGCAGCAGTCACGGCACTGCTGCGGCTGGGTAGCTTTGTGTGTCCACTCATAGCTGCGGATTTCCCGCCGGCAGTCATGAGTGGACACACTGAGCTACCCAGCCGCAGCAGTGATGGATATATTCGCCATGAGTGGGTGCTTATTCCCACAACATGGCGGATATATCCATCAGGAGCCTTAACTGTCACAGACAGACGCATTATACTGCTAGCCGACCAAGGACCAATCAGAGAGGTCCCTGGTCCAGCCAATAACTTGTAGGGGTGCGGTATATAAATGGGGTCACTTGTGGGGGTGGAGGTACTGTTCTGCCCTGAAAGCCAAATGGCGCTCATCTCCTTCTGAGTCCTACCACGCGGCCAAGGAACCATATATGGCCAAAGTGGGGGTATTTCCGAACATGGGACAAGCAGCTAAATAAAATATAGGGTGCATTTCTTTCAATATCAGAAGTGATGTACAAAAAATATGCCTCCCAAATGATGCATTTGTGAAACACTGACTTTGTAATAATTCCTGCCAAAAAACTATGGTATTAAAATACTCACTGTACCCCCTAGCGAATACCTTTAGGGGTCTAGTTTTTAAAATGGTGTCATTCGGGGGGGGGGGGGGGTTCCCATGTTCTACTACTTCTCAGTTGCTGCAATCCTTGCTTAGCACATAAAAATAAGATGTACTTTTCAAATTTTCAAAATGTCAAGTCAATTTGTTAGGCCTCTAATACATCTAAAATGTGAATAGTAATAAAAAAAAGTTGAGAAAATAAAGTAGACATATGAAATTATAATTTTTGATAAAAAAAATAAACATTATGTATAAATATATGCAACCTATTAACGTCAAAATAACAAAAAATCGTCTTTTTTTCAAAAATGGCACGGTTTCTTGCATTGTAAATAAAAAAATACAAATGATATCGATTAACTTTTACTATTTTCATGTAGTACAACTTGTGAGAAAAAAAACAATGTCAGAATTGTTTTCATTGGCAAAACATTACCAGAGTTATTCTCAGATAAAGACATACATCCCAGATTTGAAAAAACAGGCCTGGTCTTTGAGGGGCGTAGAGGCTAAATTAGCTTGGTACTTAAAGGGGTACTCCGGTGAAAACTTTTTTTCTTTTAAATCAACTGGTGCCAGAAAGTTAAACATATTTGTAAATTACTTCTATTAAAAAATCTTAATCCTTCCAGTACTTATTAGCTGCTGAATGCTACAGAGGAAATTCCTTTCTTTTTGGAACACTGATGACATAACGAGCACAGTGCTCTCTGCTGACATCTCTGTCCATTTTAGCAACCGTGCATAGCAGATGTATGCTAAGGGCAGCATGGTGGCTCAGTGGGATACTTGTGAGAAAAAAGACCAATGGATTCAGGCGCTGCTCTATCCAGGTATACAAAGGATGCAGGTAAGTGTTCTTAATCAAGCAATTTTATTTGAACACCTAGATCATCTGAGGAAGGGGAATTTACCCCGAAACGCTTTTTCTCACAAGTATTCCAGTTTCTACAGGGCGTTGACACGCTCCTGCGACCATCAGGCTCGGCAGCTCATCCAACTCTATCTGGTACCCCAATCAAGGGGTGATATGCGCAATTCTTCTACTTTAAGGTGAGCGGCCACTATGACTTAAGTCCTGGGTGTACATTCAGCATACTTTTTGGTTCCCTCACCTGCCAAGGGTGATACACGAGGCGCTGCCTCCCGGTTGTCTTTTTTGTCTTTATTTATTTGCAGTGCTGGGGACTTGGGTTCAAATCCCACTAAGGACAACAATAAATAAAGCGTTATTATTATTATAATAACGTCAGCAGAGAGAACTGTGCTCGTGATGTCATCAGAGAGCATTCCAAAAAGAAAAGAATTTCCTCTGTAGTATTCAGCAGCTAATAAGTACAGGAAGGATTAAGATTTTTTAATAGAAGTAATTTACAAATCTGTTTAACTTTCCGGAGCCAGTTGATTTAAAAGAAAAAATGTTTTCACCGGAGTACCCCTTTAAGGGTTTAAGGGGTTAAATGTCGGTGCTATATAAGCAGAAGTAACGTAGCAGTCAGGAGTTGCCAGTAGTATGTGTGCATTTCATAATTCACCATATCACCATTTCATCATATTTATTAATTTATAAATGAGAAATTTGTCTGAATATAAATGTTTCCTTGTTATGTATGTTCTGACTGTGTAGATAAAGAAGTGCACAAATTTTAACTTACAGACTTTTCTTGTGAGAAGATCTAACACTCGGCAGCAGCTGGTCCTGTGTGTGAGGTTATCCGATGATTCTGGACCAAGTTTCATTCATCAGTCGTACATACATGAAGGGCCCTCAGGTAAGATAACAAGCAGATACAATGTTTTCTTTACTCTTTACTAAATCCAGAGAGTCTGCTTTATTACCACTACGAAGAAATGGGAGGACGATAAAGGCCCATCTTATTTGGGCATGCCCTAAAGGTGTACTCCGCTTCTCAGCGTTTGGAACAAACTGTTCCGAACGCTGGAGCCGGCGCCAGGAGCTTGTGACGCCATAGCCCCGCCCCCTCATGGTGTCACGCCCCACCACCTCAAATGCAAGTCTATGGGAGGGGGCGTGACAGCTGTCACGCCCCCTCCCGTAGACTTGCATTGAGGGGGTGGGGCGTGATGTAATGAGAGGGCGGGGCTATGAGGTCACAAGCTCCCGACGCCGGCTCCAACGTTTGAAACAGTTTGTTCCAAACACTGGGCATTGGAGTATCCCTTTTAAGGTATTGGGATTTTGGGAACAAGAAATTAGGTTATTAAATGAAATGATGAGTACTCCGGTCCCCACTCAGCCCCAAAACATGTAAATATCTCCCAACTCCTGACAAATCTGATTTATGCATTAATACTTTTTGTGTGAAAACTATATATTTAAAAAATTTAAAAAATCTGACTGTCCCAATGATCCCCTTCCTTATTAGAATGACTATCCATAATAAACAACATACTACCACAAAAGACATGGCAAATTCAAAAAATCTGGGATAGATGACTACAATCCTCTGCCACTACACACTTCTCCCCAAATATGTCATTTAGAATAGACATGTGGTCAGTCCAAAAAAGTTTAATTTTTATATCATTTAACCCTTAAAGTGAAACTCCGGTGGAAAACATTTTTTTTTTATATCAACTGGTGCTAGAAAGTTTAAACAGATTTGTAAAATTACTTCTATTAAAAAAAATCTTAATCCTTCCAGTACTCATCAGATGCTGTATGATCATTTTGAATTCCTTTTTGCCTGACCACAGTGCTCTCTGCTGACACCACTGTCCATTTTAGGAGCAAATCCACATAGAAAACCTATCCTGCTCTGGATAGTTCCTAAAATGGACAGAGGTGTCAGCAGAGAGCACTGTGGTCAGGAAGAAAGGAAAGTCAAAAAGAAATGCTTCCTGTGGAGCATAGAGAAGCTTATAAGTACTAGAAGGATTAAGAATTTTTTAATAGAAGTACGGTAATTAACAAATCTGTTTATATTTCTGTCATCAGTTGATAAAAACAAAACAAAAAAAAACATGTTTTCCAGTGGAGTACCCCTTTAAGGGATTAAAGAACACAGCAATTTTTCATTTTTGCGTCTTCATTTTTTCCTCTTCGCCTTTTAATAGCCATGAGCCTTTAAATTTTTCACCTACAAACCCATATGAGGGCTTGTTTTATGCAGGACCAATTGTACTTAGTAATAACATCACTCAACTATCATAGAATGTACAGTGAAGCCCAAAAATGTTTATTTGTGGGGTAAATTATAGAAAAAAAACATAATTTTGAGTTTACGTTTCTACGCAGTGCACTTTATGGTTAAAATTATGTTATCTTTATTTTGTCAATATGATTACAAAGATACCCCATTTATATGTGTTTTGTTTTATCTTACTAGTTTAAAAAAAAAATTATATATTTTTTGTGTGAAAATTAGTATGCTTAACATAATCCTTCTCTTATAACATATACATTTTTCTGTATACGGGGCCATATGAGGGCTCATTTTTTGCCCCATGATCTGTAGTTTTTATTGGTACCATTTTTGTTTTGATGGGACTTTTTGATCGCTTTTTAATAATTTTTATCTGGTATATGAAGTAAAAAAATTTTAGCAATTCTTATTATGCTATTAGCTGTATGGTTTCATTGACATTATATTTAAATAGTTTTAATACACATGCAAATATGTTTATTTTTGTTAACATTATTTTATTTGAATAATGGTAAAAGGGGAAAACTTTTATTAGAAGAATTTCACTTTTATTAAAATATTTATAATTTTTTTTCCACAATTTTTTTTTAGGTCCCTAAGGGGACTATTACCAACAATCACCTCTACATAATTTCCCCATCTATAGGCCCCAAATTGTTGATAGGTTGGTAGCCAGCTAGCTAGGTAGGTAGCTTTGTAGGTAGGTTGCCAGGTAGCTAAGTAAGTAGCTATGTAGCTAGGACCGTAGCCAGGTAGGTAGCTAGCATAGTAGAAAAGCATGATCCAAATGGTCCAAAAGGGTGCCAGCAGGTGGAGATCTCAGGTCAGGGCCTCTGCAATACAAGCAAGGAAGAATCACTTGCAGCACTCCATTGAGGTGAAAAAAGTGAGTAGCTTTATTCCATGATGAGTTTTTGTTTATGTACCTACATAAGTAGGTAGCCATGTAGGTAGGTAGCCAGGTAGCTAGGTATGTAGCTATGTTGATAGGTAGGTAGGTACATAGGTAGTTAGGTAAGTAAGTAGGGGAAGAAATTCTCACAGAAAAGGATTGCAGTAACATATGTTTATTCCCTTTGTGTGTATTGGAACTAAAACAGAAAAGGGAGGGAAAAAAGCTAATTGGACATAATGTCACACCAAACTCCAAAAATGGGCTGGACAAAATGATTGCCATCCTTTCAAAATTGTGGAAAAATAAGATTGCTTCAAGCATGTGATGCTCCTTTAAACTCACATGGGGCAAGTAACAGGTGTGGGCAATATACAAATCATGCCTGAAAGCAGATAAAGAGGAGAGAAGTTCACTTAGTCTTTGCATTGTGTGTCTGTGTGTGCCACACTAAGCATGGACAACAGAAAGAGGAGAAGAGAACCAAAATTGTGGAAAAATATCAACAATCTCAAGGTTACAAGTCCATCTCCAAAGATCTAGATTTGCCTTTGTCCACAGTGTGCAACATTATCAAGAAGTTTGCAACCCATGGCACTGTAGCTAATCTCTTTGGGCGTAGACGGGAGAGAAAAATTGATGAAAGGTGTCAATGCAGGATAGTCTGGATGGTGGATAAGCAGCCCCAAACAAGTTCCAAAGATATTCAAGCTGTCCTGCAAGCTCAGGGAGCATCAGTGACAGCGCAAACTATTCATTGACATTTAAATGAAATGAAACGCTATGGCAGGAGACCCAGGAGGACCCCACTGCTGACACAGAGACATAAAAAAAGCAAGACTACATTCTGCCAAAATGAACTTGAGTAAGCCAAAATCCTTCTGGGAAAACATCTTGTGGACAGATGAGACCAAGACAAAGCTTTTTGGTAAAGCACATCCTTCTATTGTTTACTGAAAACGGAATGAGGCCTACAAAGAAAAGAACACAGTACCTACAGTGAAATATGGTGGAGGTTCAATGATGTTTTGGGGTTGTTTTGCTGCCTCTGGCACTGGGTGTCTTGAATGTGTGAAATCTGAGCAATACCAATGGATTTTGGGTCGCACTGTACAGCCCAGTGTCAGAAAGCTGGGTTTCTGTCCGAGATCTTGGGTCTTCCAGCAGGACAATGACCCCAAACATATATCAAAAAGCTCCCAGAAATGGATTGCAACAAAGCGCTGGAGAGTTCTGAAGTGGCAGCAATGAGTCCACATCTAAATCCCATTGAACACCTGTGGAGAGATCTTAAAATTGCTGTTGGGAAAAGGCGCCTTCCAATAAGAGAGACCTGGAGCAGTTTGCAAAGGAAGAGTGGTCCAAAATAACAACTGAGAGGTGTAAGAAGCTTATTGATGGTTATAGGAAGTGACTGATTTCAGTTAATTTTTCCAAAGGGTGTGCAACCAAATATTAAGTTAAGGGTGCCAATAATTTTGTCCGGCCCATTTTTGGAGTTTGGTGTGACATTATGTCCAATTTGCTTTTTTTCCTCCCTTTTTTGGTTTAGTTCCAATACACACAAAGGGAATAAACATGTGTATAGCCAAACATGTTTTACTGCAATCCTTTTCTGTGAGAAATATCGTATTTATCGGCATATAACATGCATTTTTTAGGCTAAAATTTTTAGCCTAAAGTCTATCTGCGTGTTATTCGCTGATAAGCCGCTGCAGTTCAATGATTTAAAGTGGGCGCTTTAAATCAATGAACTGCAGCTGCTTTTGCAGGTCCAGAGACCTGCCGTCGCTGCCGGCTTCTCAGCCCCTGCCTATCCTGGGGTCCAGAGACTGCTGGCGCCGCTGCCCCATTGCCTCCCCCATCCCCGTTTTTTCTGACCCCGCAGAAGCCCCCAGGAAAGGCAGGGGGAGAGAGGCCGTCGCTGCCCGCTTCTCTCCCCCTGCCTTTCCTGGGGTCTAGGGCCCTGCTGCCGCCGCTTCTCTTCCCCTGGCTGTCGGCGTCGCTGCCCCTTCTCTCCCCCTGGCTATCGGCGCCGCTGTCCCATTGCCGGCGCCGCTGCCCCATTGCCTCCCCCCATCCCCGGTTTTATAATTACCTGTTGCCAGGGTCGGGTCTGCGCTGCTTCTGGCTCAGGTGTGGCGTCTCCTGCGTCATTGATATGTGCTGCGGGGCGCAATGACGAGTGACGTCGCATTGAAGACGTCACTCATCATTGCGCCTCGCAGCGCATAGCAACGACGCAGGAGACCGGCACCAGAGCCAGAAGCAGCGTGGACCCGACCCTGGCAACAGGTAATTATAAAACCGGGGATGGGGGGAGGCAATGGGGCAGCGGCGCCGGCAATGGGGCACAGGCGCCGATAGCCAGGGTGAGAGAAGCGGTGGCAGCAGGGCTCTAGACCCCAGGGAAGGCAGGGGGAGAGAAGACGGCAGACACGGCCTCTCTACCCCTGCCTTTCCTAGGGGCTTCTGCGGGGTCAGAAACAGTGTATCGGGGTATACACATGCACACACACGCACCCTCATTTTACCAAGGATATTTGGGTAAAAAACTTTTTTTACCCAAATATCCTTGGTAAAATGAGGGTGCGTGTTATAGGCCGGTGCGTGGTATACCCCGATAAATACGGGTACTTAATTTTCTTAAAAAATTTCAGATGTGCCAACATTTACGGCCATGACTGTATGTAGGTCGCCAGGTAGCTATGTAGGTAGCTATGTAGGTAGGGTAGCCAGGTAGGTAGCTATGTAGGTAGATAGCTAGATAGGTAGCTATAAAGCTATAATGGTAGGTTGGTAGCCATGTAGGTAGGTAGCCATGTAGCTAGCTAAGTAGGTAAGTAGCCAGCCACGTGCGCAAACAGCTGAAATCGGTGCGCGGGACAAGTGTCCTGGATTCCTCATTAGTGAGCAAGTCAGCACCTGTGCCAGATTGGCTGCATACTTACCTACGCTTTGGTGGCCTGTGACCTTCCTCCCCCCCTTTCTCCGGGTGTGCCAAAGTGTAAGTAAACCACTGGTTTTTACCAACCTGCTAGAGGTTTGGTCCAAGCATCTACTACTCTTTCAGGAAAATAATATTTTCTCATCTTGCTTCGGACGATTCCCCTAAATGACCTCAGATTGCTACCTTGTTTAATTTCTTATTAAAAACACTTCCCTCCTGAACCTTATTTAACCCACTAATATACAGTATTTAAATGTTCTTCCCTCCAAGCTAAACATATTTACCTTAACTCTTTCTTGTTAAGTTTTATGCTTAAAGGGGATAAGATGTCAGATTGCGGGGTGCCCACTGCTGGGACCCCCCGCGATCTCCCTGCAGCACCCGCATTCTATGCGGGGCTTCGTCTCTAGTTTCGGAAACCTCCAGGTTTCCGGGACTGGGGATGTGATGCCCCCTCCTATAGACATGAATGGAGGGGGCGTGGTATTACGTCACAGAGGTTTCCAAAACTAGAGACGCAGCTCCGCATAGAATGCGGGTGCTGCAGAGAGATCGCAGGGGGTCCCAGCAGCGGGCCCCCCACGATCAGACATCTTATCCCCTATCCTTTGGATAGGGGATAAGATGTTTTTGCCCAGAATACCCCTTTAAGACCTTCCACAATTTTTTTTCAGATCAAATAGAAAAATTATATATTATCATGGGAAATGTGGAGGGAGGGGGCCATAATGAGAAAGTAAAATTATCATTAAAAGCAGGGCACCTGAGGCTATAAAATGATATGTTTAGCACACAATTCTTTGTAAATCTTTACACTAATTTTACATAAAGACAAATACAGTGGGTAAAATAAGTATTGAACATGTCACCAAGCAATCCATACATACAAAGACACCAAAACAAATAAGCTCAGAAATTAAGTTCTATATAATAATGAGAAATGACACAGGAAAAAGTATTAAACACATAAAGAACGTAAGGTGCAAAAAGGCACAGAAAGCCAAGAAAATATGTGAAATCTATCAGTAATTAAAAAGCAATCCAGACCTTTGTCAGTGCAAATGAATATCAATTGGTTAATTCCCAAAAAGCTCTCATTGTCAAGGTGTCACACAAGACATATCACATGATGGGTAAAAGACATTCTTGACAAAAATCTGCTGAAATCTACCAGGATGATTAATCCCACCAGAACCAAGGACGTACAGGTAAACAGGACCAAGGCATTCTGGGACTTAAGGTACCTGTTAACTGTTCTCGCGAGCGGAGAACGTGTTAGACCCAGTGGGTCTTGGTTGCACTGCCGATCAGACCGATGGCCGGCGTTAACCCTTTAGACGCTGCGATCAAAGTTGATTGTGGCTTCTAAAATGCGGGATTAACGCTGCCGGTAGCTCAGTGGAGCTGATGGGGACATCCGCGGCAACATCGCGGGTCCTGGTGTGAACGACGGGAGGGTCCTCGCCTGCCTCTGCGCTGTCCGATCTGTCATCTGCTGCTCAGCGCTGATGACACTAATCAATGCTATGCTATAGCATTGTATTAATATGCATAAATTATAGGTGCATTTTTGGTCACTTCATATACCATAAAAAACTAATAAAAAGCGATCAAAAAGTCCCATCAAAACAAAAATGGTACCAATAAAAACTACAGACCACAGCGCATAAAATGAGCCCTCAGTAGTAAAGGAGTAAAATGAAATAAAACCTACATAAATTGGATATTCTTGTAATCGTATGGACCTACAGAATAAATATCAAGTGTCATTTTTCAAAAGATTGCACTGTGTAGAAACAGAAGCACCCGAAATTTACAAAATGGTGTTTTTTTTTTGTTTTTTCAATTTTACCCCACAAATATATATTTTTTGGTTTTGCTGTAGATTTTGTGGTTAAATGATTGATGTAATTACAAAGTACAATTGGTGGCGCAAAAAACAAGCCCTTACATGGGTCTGTAGATACAAAATTGAAAGCGGTATGATTTTTAGAAGGAGCAGAAGAAGAAACAAAAGTGCAAAAACGAAAATTAGCCTGGTCCTTGAAGGGGTATTCCAGGGAAAAACTTTTTTTTATATATCAACTGTCTCCAGAAAGTTAAACAGATTTGTAAATGACTTCTATTAAAAAATCTTAATCCTTTCAGTACTTATGAGCTTCTGAAGTTAAGGTTGTTCTTTTCTGTCTAAATCCTCTCTCATGACACCTGTCTCGGGAAACACCCAGTTTAGAAGCAAATCCCCTTAGCAAACCTCTTCTAAACTGGGCATTTCCCGAGACAGGAGAGGATTTAGACAGAAAAGAACAACCTTAACTTCAGAAGCTCATAAGTACTGAAAGGATTAAGATTTTTTAATAGAAGTAATTTACAAATCTGTTTAACTTTCTGGAGCCAGTTGATTTATATATATATATATATATATATATATACGGTATATATATATATATATATATATATAAAGTTTTTTCCTGGAATACCCCTTTGAAGTGAAAATGGGCTTGGTCCTTAAAGGGTTTAGATAAAATGAGGGTGGACATTTCAGCAAGACATTGGGGGTCATATTCAAAACTCTTAACATCAAAAATTTCGCATTTTGCGCCAAAATTTTGGAGTGAAAAAGTTTACAACAGATATTCAAAGTATTTAACATTAAAATTTTCCAAGGTTTAAACTAGTCACACCAGTTTTGCAGTAATGGGCGTGGCTATGTAAATTTCATGCTTTGTGAGAGTCCATTTTAAAATAAAAATTTCACACCAGCTGCTAGTGTAGAAATTACAGAGATGGTTGTATTTTTTTTTTTTTGGGAAAAGGTGTTATTTTATTCAATTGTTGAAAAATAATTAATTCTTATTGGAAAATTTTGTAAAAATATATATATATACATATATATATATATATATATATATATATATATATTTATCGTCACTGCACCTGAACTCACATTTAAGCCCTAGAAATATTTTATTTATACCGTTATTGCTTTTCTGGGCACTAGTAATCAGGGAATATTACATGAGATGCTTCCACCAGAATTTTTTGGGATGTAAAACTCTGCAATTTTGGCGCACAAATATCCAATATGGCAGCAACAAAAAATTTTTTTAAGTGGCTTTAAAATGAACTCTCACATATTTTCAAAGCAGCACAAGAGACCCTTGAAAATGTGAGGAGAAAATAAAAGTGTAATTAATATCGCTTGAACAGAAATGACTGTCGTTTTTGAATATCTCCCCCATTATTCCTAAACTCTCAAATGGTGTCTAAGAAAGTACCTAAAGCTGATAGAATGGCCCGGCCAATCACCTGACTTAAATCCAATTGAAAATCTATGGAAAGAACTGAAGATCATGATTAATAGAATAGGACCACAGTACCTTCAAGATATCGTTTGGGAACTCCATTTGCATGATGGGAGTTTAGTGGAGAAAAAAATACTGTAGACTTGTTTTTTTTTGCACTCACCTCCTGTAAAATCCGGGTCAATTCTTCTGCAGCTGTAAGGCTAGGTTCAGACTACGGAATTTTGGCCGGCATTTTCGCTTTGAAATTTCCGGCAGAAATTCTGCTTACTATAATGCATAGTGTAGTGAATGGTTTTCCGTTCACAAATTCACACTTCGGAATTTGTGAAGCGGAAAATCCGGATGAAAAATCCGCTAGAAAATTTCCGCCTGAAGAAAGGGGTTGCTCTTTCTAGCGGAACACATAGCAGTCTATAGGAGACTGCAGTGTCCGCGCGGTCCTAGCGTCGACTAATTCAGTCGGCGCAGGCGGAACTCGGAATCTCCGGGCGGAAATTTTCTGCCCGGAGATTCCGTAGTCTGAACCTAGCCTAAGGGTCTATTCACACGGCAGTATTCTGCCTCAACTTAAAGCCCATAGACTTCTATGGGATTCCGCACTCCCATTCACACTTCTGAATTTCCACTTGCAGAATTCCGAAAGCGGAAATTCAGAAGTGTGAATGGGAGTGCGGAATCCCATAGAAGTCTATAAGCTTTAATTTGAGGCTGAATTCTGCAAGCGGAAAATTCTGCCGTGTGAATAGACCCTAAGGCTAGGTTCACCGATCCGAGTACCGCCAGCGCCGACTGAATCAGTCGGCGATAGGACCGCGCAGACAATGCAGTCTCCAATAGACTGCAATGTGTTCCGTGAATATTTCCATCTGAAGAAAGAGCAACGCAAATTTTAAAGCGCATTTTCCCTTCACAAATTCTGCTTCACAAATTCCGAAGTGTGAATTTGTGAACGGAAACCCATTCACTACACTATACTATACTATACATTTTAGTAAGTGGAATTTCTGCCTGCAATTTTAAAGCGGAGCCTAACGGAGCTTCCGAATGAAGCTCCGAACACAGTTGGAAACTTAGGCTGCATTCACATCTCGTTTTTGCAATATGGTTCCTGTATCAGGTTTTATGTAAAAAAAAAAAAACGGACTGAACTGTATACAACCATGTACAACCGTATAGACCTCTGTACGGTTTTAAACTGTATATGGTTTGAAAACGGATGTACGGTTGCATTAATATGTTTTTTGAAAAAAAAAATAAACATACGGTTTTATGTTTGTCCTTAATTAAATAAAGTTCTTCTTGTTCTATTTGCGGGAAGAACTTTCGGTGTGCACTGCGCATGTGCAAACTGCAAAACCATATGGTGCAAACCGGATGGAACCGTGCGCACATACGGTTCACTACAGTTCCCATAGACCACCATTTAAAAAAAAAAAACGTATTCAGGTTGTATCCGGTTTTTCACCCGGACATAAAACCATAGTAGACTACGTTTTTTTTGTACGGGAAAAATACTGATAAAACCGTAAATGATGCAAAACGTACACAACCGGATACTACAGTTGGCATACGGTTTTCAATGACATGTCTATACATACGGTTTGCAATACAGTTTCATATGTTTTTTACACTGGAACCGTATACAGGAACCATATTGCAAAAACGAGATGTGAATGCAGCCTTATGAACTGTTTGCACATTGCTATATCCTGTTTTGTGCCTTTTTTTTATGTTGGCTAAGTTGGCTGTGATTTGTGTGGTTGGCCTGTTTCTGCCTAATATGGTTGCAATTTTTAAAATGTTTTTTAGCTACTATATTGGCCACATCTGCAGTATGCTATAGTGGCCACTAGGTGGTTCTGTAGACCCGTGCAATATATCTTTACTAGCCGGCAGTGCATAAAAAACCAGCTGAACTGACTACACAGCCAAACATCTTCACTGAAGAAGATCCAGAGGTTTTTGTCCTGCTTTATTGGCAATCTTTCAATAATGCCTTATTGTCTATAACTGCTGTCAATTAGTAATACACTTGGACCTTGGGGGTGCACCCAGCACCTACACAGTGGGACATGCTTATTAGTCCGAGAACACCCTTGTCATCTGTATGTAAACCACTCTGCCCATCTGACCTGCTCTACGGACTCCCAGAGGCAGGACACTAAACCTGGCCTTATTTTACCAAAACTCAACTCAAGCTGGGTTCACACCACGTTTTTGCAATACAGTTCCCGTATCAGGTTTTTGATAAAAAACGGATTCCTCAAAACCGGACTAAACTGTATCAAAACGTGTGTACAAATTTTAATCGGTATAAGCTTTGAAAAATTATGTCCAGTTTCATCCATTTTTTAAGAAAAAAACGTATACGTTTTTAACTTTTCACTTCATGATGAATAAAGTCTCACTTGTTTGATTGAAATTCCAAGAAAAAAACTGTGCAAAGTCAAAAGCCGTATGGTGAAAACCAGATGGAACCGTACGCACATACGATTCTGTACGGTTCCCATTGACTCCCATGTTTAAAAAAAAACATATACGTTTCAATACGGTTTTTCACCCAGACCAAAAACTGTGGTAGGCTACGGTTTTGGGTATGGGAAATAAAACTGACAAAACCTTACAGGATGCAAAATGGACGCAACATGATACATCTTTTGGCATACGGTTTTCAATGGAGAGTCATTGCATACGGTTTTCAATACGGTTCTGTACAGTTTCAAATTGAAAACGTATACGGGAATTGTATTGCAAAAACGTGGTGTGAATCCAGCCTTATCAGACTAGATATTTCCTACCTTACCACCCTACCAACTTGTCTGTGTCCAGGGCATAATTAAAAGAGGGGCTCAAATGCTAAAATATCGTACCAACAATACTGTAACATTCAGCTAATTCAGTGCCAGGAACATTGCTAGTGTCATAAACAATCAGGGGCACAAGCAACAAGGAATATGTCCCCTCTAAAAACACACAACATATTTTTATACATAGATATCAAATAATATCACTACATTGGTGCAATCTAGAGAAAGAAAGGAAGGGGCCTCATGTACGGGATCAGTAGATCTTGCAGGTGGGGGTAGGGGACGGTAATTCCCAAGCCGCTTACCGAAGTTGGTTGTGCGCCCACACACAATAAGGTTAAGAGCAGAAGAGATATGGAAGAAGGTCCACTGCAGCCCTCCTGGGTAAGAGTAGAATCAAAAGCGAATGACCAGGGAGTCAGGAGTTTGTCTGGCGCAGAGAGGAACCATCAGACAGCCGAGTAAAATCAATGGATTTATTAGGTGTAACGCGTTTCGCTGCGCATGCGCAGCTTCATCAGGCAAGTAAAATCAATGGATTTATTAGATGCAACGCGTTTCGCTGCGCATGCGCAGCTTCATCAGGCAATCCATGGATTTATTAGATGCAACGCGTTTCGCTGCGCATGCGCAGCGAAACGCGTTGCATCTAATAAATCCATTGATTTTACTCAGCTGTCTGATGGTTCCTCTCTGCGCCAGACAAACTCCTGACTCCCTGGTCATTCGCTTTTGATACTACATTGGTGCGGAATTCATATCACACGACACCCTGACTTATGATTTTTTTGTTTTTATGTTTAGCTCTGCTTCAGGAAAACTGCAGAGGCGGGCAGGCAGTCAGTTCCTTGCTTCCCCCCACCACAGAAGACTGATTACTGGTCAGGAGGGATTAGCAGGTGAAGGGTTAATTTGCAGCACGTCTTAGTCCTTTATGGAGTGCAGGGGAAGAGTGTATGATGTCACATATGACTAAGGTTTGAGCAGCCTTGGCGTCCCATACGTCTGGGAGTGTGGGGACTCTGGGGCGGGTACAGGGGGAGCAGCGCTGAGCATGGGCCGGACCTGGCCAGAGTAGCAAGATCAGGACTGACGACCCCTGAAAGCTTCCCAGTCACAATCATTTTTTTATAATTTTGATACACTTTTTGTTTATTATTTGTTTAATATCAGGCTGCAGCAAGTGGGAGCACAGTCATCTAATCCTTACAGCGGGAGCCCAGGGAACATTGGCACAGCATTACATCCATAATTTGGATTAGATACAATGCCAGTGCTCCCCCCCCCCCATCCATATTGATTAGATACTGTTCTCAGTGCATTAAAGAGGAACTCCAGTGGGAAAAAAAACATGTTTTCAAATCAACTGGTGCAAGAAAGTTAAACAGATTTGTAAATTACTTCTATTTAAAATCTTAACCCTTCCAGTAATTATCAGCTGCTGTATACTACAGATATACTACAGAGAAATGTACGTTCTTTCCAGTCTGACAACAGTGCTCTCTACTGACACCTCTGTCCGTGTCAGGAACTGTCCAGAGCAGGAGAGGTTTTCTATGGGGATATATTTCTAATCTGAACAGTTCCTGACACGGACAGGGGTGTCAGCAGAGAGCAATGTTGTCAGACAGAAAATGTCTCTGTTTTATACAGCAGCTAATAAGTACTGGAAGGATTAAGATTTTTAATGGAAGTAATTCACAAATCTGTTTAATTAAAGGGGTACTCCGCTGCTCAACGCTTGGAACGAACTGTTCCGAATGCTGGAGCCGGCATTGGGAGCTTGTGACGTCATAGCCCCACCCCCTCATGACGTCACGACCTGCCTCCTTAATGCAAGTCTATGGGAGGGGGTGCTTTAACTTTCAGGCACCAGTTGATTTGAAAACATTGGTTTTCTACTTGTTTCCCCCTGAGTTCCCCATTAAATACTGTGCAGACCCTTTATATGATATTGGGGTGTGGGGGGTGTGCTCAGTATCTAATTCATATAGGGGAATTAGCACAATATGTAATCCATATATAGGGGGGGCCACTGGCACAGTCAGAACCCGACCGATAAAAACTTTGGTATGTCTCCACGACATATGATTTTTTTTAATGACATTTAAACCCTTCCTTCCCAGCACTGTTATAGTACCTTTTATTATGTGCATATAACTGATTGTGCATATAAAGTATATAAATTGTGCATAAAATGTGTGTATATAGGTTAATACCATCTGTATACATGATGTTTATGTATATAATCCCCTGGATTTGTCAGAAGAGGGGACAGCTGTTGGAAAGAATAGCGTCCTCTTTGGGGGACTGAAATGCATCTACAGCAGTAGGGAAATGTGTAGCATGTTTATGAGATATACAGTTAGAATTCAGTAGGTCAATGGAGTTTCGTACCATAAAGTCCAGCCCTATCATTGAGTACACATTGTTCCTGTACCCATACTACCACTTATCTATAGGACTATAGCCGATATACTCTGTACATCTTCTGGTTGTGCTGACATTGAATGTTAAAGTTCACTTTAAACCTGAACTCTGTTACAGGAGATACACATCTCTTGTACTTTTGTCACAATCCATTTTTATATTATAGTATAAATTCATATACTTTTTATGAATGCAGATAAATACATCTTTGTGGTAGATATGTTGGAAACAGAGTCCAACAAGGCCCAAGTCCTATTCTTGCTTCAGCTGATTCATATCTATGGGAAGTTTTGTAGATTTGTTGTTGCCGAATTCTTTGTTTTAACAATTCATGATTATGACTTTTTTGTCTCCATACAGGTCTCTCACTGGAAAAGTCTCAACTTACCTTTCCCGACCTTATAAAGCTGGTGTCGTCTTACAGTACTGAAAGGTGATTTTGTCTATTCTCTACTTTCCGCCTCTACATTATTTGTTCACACTTGGCATGTGGTATTCCACTTTGATTTTGTGCATTTAAAAAAAATTATTCAAGGAAAACCCATGTTCTTCAGGCTTGTTGTGTTGCTCTTTTCTCTACCTGTAACAGTTTAGTTGTTTTCTTTCTCGGCTAAATTTAATGTGGAAAAATGACGCCACTAATAACCAAATGAAGTTCCATGATTGTGGTTTTCCATAGAATCAAAATTAGGCAAAAGGCATAAAAATAAATAGGGATCTGTATAAAGGTCCCTCATTAACCTCTACAGAAAAAATAATATTATATAAAAATAATATAATAAAAATAAACAATATTCTGGACCTTCCCCAGATAGACAGAATACAGTCCAAAAGTGTACAGGTATAAAGGAGGTCCTAAACTGGCACAGCCTTGTGTATAGTGAACGTTGCTCTGGACTATAAATACAAGCCGAAACTCAGTACAAGATATTTTATTCCAGAGACTGTTTTATACCTAAGTCTGTAACCATGACCAGGGGACATCCTCTCTGTCTAGAGAAGGTTTCATCATCATCAGACACAGCCCAGGATTCTTTACTGTAAGAGAAGTGAGACTACGGAACTCTCTGACACACAATGTTATGATGGTTGTGACTCATTGAGAAAGTTCACGAGGGAGCCAGGATTCCTTTGTTAAGAAATATATTTCTGCAAGCTATGGTTACTAGATTTCTGGGGGTGATATTTCTTCTGAATGCCATATACAGAGTCAGAAAGGCATTTTTTTCCCCCTGGTATGGGCTTCTGACAAGATTTTTAGCCTTCCTCTGGATCAACACAATTATAGGTTAGACTATTAACTTTTTTCAACCTTATTAAAGGGGTACTTCGGTGCTTACACATCTTATCCCCTATCCAAAGGATAGGGGATAAGATGCCTGATCGCGGGAGTCCCGCAGCTGGGGATGCCCACGATCATGCATGCGGCACCCCGTTTGTAATCAGTCCCCGGAGCGTGTTAGCTCCGGGTCTGATTACGCTCGACCGCAGGGCCGGTGGCGTGTGACGTCACGCCTCCGCCCCCGTGTGACGTCACGCTCCGCCCCTCAATGCAAGCCTACGGGAGGGGCTTGCATTGAGGGGCGGAGCGTGACATCACACGGGGGTGGGGGCATGACATCACATGCCGCCGGCCCTGCGGTCGAGCGTAATCAGACCCGGAGCGAACACGCTCCGGGGACTGATTACAAACGGGGTGCCGCGTGCATGATCGCGGGCGTCCCCAGCTGCGGGACCCCCGCGATCAGTCAACTTAAAATGTGTAAGCACTGGAGTACCCCTTTAAGTATATAACTTTAAACCCAAAATAAAAAATTACTAATAAATAATTTCCTTAATGCATCTTTACTATTGTCTTTTGTATCTTAAATGATTGCAATGATTGTATTTATTTCAGGGATGTTCTACCTTATATGCTTAGACTTCCTGCAGCTATAGAACAAGTAACTTCACGAAAAGAACTGGAGGCCATTTCCCATTTAGGACATGGTAAATAACTATAGCTGCATAGAAAAAATAGTATGAACTGTATATTGTATGATATTAATATTTCCGAATTTTCCTATTTTTCTCTTTGACTCAGAGTTCTGGAATTCCTCCCTTAATGCTCGAAACGCTGCTTCAGCCCCCCCTGCTACTCCCCCTATTACATTGTCTCTGTCTCCTCTACCCCCTGACCTACCAGACACAGTCCTCCCGACTCTTATCCCATCACTAAAAACTCGTAGCCCAAAAGAAGTTTCCGTAGAAGGAAAGGAGGGGGCACTCTTCTTTTTAAACCCACTATTTAAATCCAAAGACTCTGGAGCGCTAAAACGTTCTCACTTCCAAAAAAGCATTAAGGTCAGGGTGTCCACGGAAAATTCTGGTTCCCTCTCTCCCCCTCTAAATCCACCTCCTCCTGTACCATATGAGGAATCTGTAAAAGAGGAAGAGACACCAGTCGATGCATCAGAGGTCAACAAGGATGATCAATCCCCGGATGTATCAGAAGACAAAGAGTATAGAAAACCTTCCTCATCATTAAGACACCGTCTAAGAAAAAGTCTGAGCAAAAGCGGACGTGATCTTGGACTTAAATTGTCACCAATGCGTTCCAAAGATGTAGCAGACTACAATGTCCCTACGTCAACTGGGAGGACACAAGAAACCAAAGATGATAAAGAAATTCATTTAAATGGTGCGAATTCTTTAGAAGAGCCGGATAGTGCTTCTATTAGCAGTGCAGAAGACGGGACATCAGAGGACGGAGGAAAGTTTTCTCCTCAACTTACAAGAAGGAAAAAAAAGATAAGTGGTCGGTCCTCCTTTCGTGCAGTCAGTGGAGCCTTCCTGTCCCTTTTATCTCCCGAGCGCAAAATGATTATTCTCATTGAAGAAATGGGTAAAGATGTTACGACTGAATTTGGGAAGGAGCTGCAAGCTTTTCTTCAAAATGTGGATATCAATACAAGTAAAGATAAAAAAGAGGAAGAAGGAAAAAATTACCAGAGTATAATAAAGGAAGTTAGGGCTTTTATGGATAAAATTAAGAATATGTTGAGAGAAAGTGGTGAAATGCACATGGAAGCTGTTACATCTGATGGACAAGGTGAGCAGTGTACAAAAATACCAAAATAGCTATGATGGTGAATCTATCTATTAGGGCTATATTACACAGCCTACACAGCCCCACCCCCGCCCGATACGGTACGACGCCCGCCCGATACGGTATATTTACTGAATCACGTGGCTCTGTATCTGGCAGTCTGGGCAAACAATAGTTGGATCGTTTGTGTTACTCTTGTTATTTCTGTCATTCATGGGCCATACATGCCCTATTACCCAGGACAATGTGTGGCCAATGAATGACTATTTTAAACATGCCAAAAACATGCGATCAGCCAATGAATGAACAAGCTACTTTGCAACAAGATCAGATCCTCATTTTGATCTGAATAATAAATTAAAGAAGGCACCTTTCCTGGCCTGTCTCTTTTAGTAAATACAGGCTGGGCCATATATATGGATACACCTTAATAAAATGGGAATGGTTGGTGATATTAACTTCCTGTTTGTGGCACATTAGTATATGTGAGGGGGGGGGGAACTTTTCAAGATGGGTGGTGACCATGGCGGCCATTTTGAATCCAACTTTTGTTTTTTCAATAGGAAGAGGGTCATGTGACACATCAAACTTATTGGGAATTTCACAAGAAAAACTGTGATGCGCTTGGTTTTAACATAACTTTATTCTTTCATGAGTTTTTTACAAGTTTCTGACCACTTATAAAATGTGTTCAATGTGCTGCCCATTGTGTTGGATTGTCAATGCAACCCTCTTCTCCCACTCTTCACACACTGATGGCAACACCGCAGGAGAAATGCTAGCACAGGCTTCCAGTATCCGTAGTTTCAGGTGCTGCAGAATGGGCAAAACAAAAATTGGAACAGGACCCTCAGTTTACACAGAAGATTTTGTTCAGTGATGAGGAAACTTTTATGTGAATGGTGAAGTTAACAAACAAAACCACCGCTATTGGTCTGACACTAACCCACATTGGATAGATCCCTCCAAGACTGTTGGAACACAGAAATTGATGGTATGGTGTGGTATATGGGGTAGAAAGATAGTGGGGCCATTCTTCATCAATGGAAAACTCAAGGCCACTGGATATGCGAAATTGCTACATGATGATGTGTTTCCCTCTTTATGCACTGAAGCTGGCACGTTCCCTGAGTTTTTCCAGCAAGATGGTGCACCACCACATTATGGGTGTCAGGTCTGAGCATTCCTAGATGAACAGTTTCCTGGAAAGTGGATTGGTCATCGTGGGCCAGTTGAATGGCCCCCAAAGTCTCCCGATCTGACCCCCTTAGACTTTTATCTTTGGGGTCATCTGAAGGCAATTGTCTATGCTGTGAAGATACGAGATGTGCAGCACCTGAAACTACGGATACTGGAAGCCTGTGCTAGCATTTCTCCTGCGGTGTTGCTATCAGTGTGTGAAGAGTGGGAGAAGAGGGTTGCATTGACAATCCAACACAATGGGCAGCACATTGAACACATTTTATAAGTGGTCAGAAACTTGTAAATAGCTCATGAAAATATAAAGTTATGTTAAAACCAAGCACATCATTGTTTTTCTTGTGAAATTCCCAATAAGTTTGATGTGTCACATGACCCTCTTCCTATTGAAAAAACTAAAGTTGGATTCAAAATGGCCGCCATGGTCACCACCCATCTTGAAAAGTTTCCCCCTCACATATACTAATGTGCCACAAACAGGAAGTTAATATCACCAACCATTCCCATTTTATTAAGGTGTATCCATATAAATGGGCCATCCTGTACTTTCATCTCCTATAAAATACCAATTCTGTAACATCGTTTCTCAAAACAATGGATTCTGCCATTCCTCAGTAATTCACCCGGAATATGAATGAATTTATGAGCAACTGATCTTTAGCATTCTACCCTACAGTATGACACTGATTGGACAGTATCAGACTGTGCAGGGACACACTACCTACTGGAAACACCCAGTTGCCAATTTATTCATAAACTTCTAAGAGCAATAACAGAGGAATGGCACAATGCAGTGTTTAAAGAAAATTTTCTCTAGAATTTTATGGGGAAAAAGTTTTTACTAAAGCTATCAGTTTCTCTTTAAAGTGTACCTGTCCTTAGCAAAAACTTTTTATATAACATAGATAATACAGATCGGTTAAAAAAAAGTGTATATTTTTGGGTGAATAAATGCTGTCCCTGCAGCTTTTAAATGTGTGTCTCTGTGAGGAGTCCAAATACAGGACGTGTGGGCGGGACAAACGGGGCTCTGTGCAGGCTCCTGGCTTGTCAATCATCTTCCTATGTGAGCCGACAGCGTGTCATAGAGCCTCAGTGCACAGAGCCCTGCTTGTTCTCAATGCTCAGAGCCCTGCTTGTTCTCAATGCTCAGAGCCCTGCTTGTTCTCAATGCTCAGAGCCCTGCTTGTTCTCAATGCTCAGAGCCCTGCTTGTTCTCAATGCTCAGAGCCCTGCTTGTTCTCAATGCTCAGAGCCCTGCTTGTTCTCAATGCTCAGAGCCCTGCTTGTTCTCAATGCTCAGAGCCCTGCTTGTTCTCAATGCTCAGAGCCCTGCTTGTTCTCAATGCTCAGAGCCCTGCTTGTTCTCAATGCTCAGAGCCCTGCTTTGTCTTCAGTGCACAAAGTCCTAGTTTGTCTTCAGTGCACAAAGTGCATATAACTGAGACCGAGAAGCTGTGACTGGCTAATAGTCCAATAATAAGACTTCAATATTTTAATTTGTATATCTAATGCTAGGTTTACATTACGATTTGCCAGTACATGACACATATATGTTGGCATCCTGTGAAGTTGAGGTACTGTCATGTAGAGGCCACCTTTACTTTAATGACCTGGTGACTATGTTTAGACCATTTCCATTTTTCCATATACAGGGGTGTGGAAATTTTTTTAAAAACTACTTGTCCAAGGGACTAAAACAGAGCAGAATCTACTTGTCCCTCATAACAATCCACTTGTCCTGGTACAATATAATTGTAACCCAAATAGTATGTAAATAAGGTCTTTTATTAATAAAAACTTAATAGGCAGACCAGTATGTCACCCCATTAGGTGGATAGGGTCCCTGATACGTAAGTCTGCCCCATTAATGGAATACTGCAGTGCAAAATAACTGATCCTGACCGCTGGAAACCCCTCCCCCCGATCTCTTGTAAGGACCCCGGCAGGAATGGGGGCTTGTTTAAATGACGCATCGGCCGACAGGCCCCCCCCCCCCCCATGTATCCCATAGATACATGGAGGGGGAATTTCAGCAGCCGTGTCATGCAGGGATGGAACATTCCCTTCATCCCGTCTGCTGGGGCCTCATACAAGAGATGGGGGGTTCTCCCAGCGGTCAGACCCCCTCAATCTATCACGGGGATAAGTTATTTTGCACTACAGTATTCCTTTAGGTAGGTAGTCTCCCTTCAGGTAGGTATGTCCCTTTATCAGGTAGGGATCAAGTAGGGCCCCCTGCGCCATTTTTTTAAATTTCCTTTCTGTCTGACTACAGTGCTCTCTGCTGACACCTCTGTCCATTCTAGGAACTGTCCAGAGTAGGAGCAAATCCCCATAGCAAACCTATCCTGCTCGGGACAGTTCTTAAAATGGACAGAGGTGTCAGCAGAGAGCACTGTGGTCTGACAGAAAGGAAATTCAAAAAGAAAAGAACTTCCTGTGGAGTATATAGCAGCTGATAACTACTGGAAGGATAAATATTTTTAAATACAAGTAATTTACAAATCTGTTTAACTTTCTGGCACCAGTTAATTAAAAAAAAAATGTTTTCTAGGGGAGTACCCCTTTAAGTCCCACTTATTAATGTATATCTGCAGTAAATGACATAACCATAGTCACTAGACAGGATGCTGACATATATTGGTCACGGCAAATGGTGATGTAAATGATTCCTTAGTCTCACATTATGTTACAGTCTCTCTTTTATTTCTTACTTCAGAACGTGTCTTAGAAAAGTCACTGCATCGCCTTACTTTAAAGCCTTTGAGGCCTTATTTAGTGTCCGAGATTCAGAGAGGAATGGAGGCAAATGGAGAGCTGGAAAGGCTTGGGAAGAATATGCAAGCAGTAAAGAGGGGAGGCCCATCTCTCCTTGGTGTGAAGCTGAAAGCTCCGGTTGCTCAAGATCTGGAGAAAATTCGTCAGAAATTACTTAGAATGCAGGAAAAATATTCACCTTCTGACAAAGTTCGCATGTTGCTGCAGGCATGCCGAGGTGTTTACAGGAGCATGGACACACGACAAGGTAAGATACACAGATGGCTGATATGTGGTATAGCATGGGCACATAATGATATTCCTAGGTCATTAAAAGGGTATTCTGAGTTACAAAAGAATATAGTTTGGTCAATAGAACTCTATACACACACTAGCGTTGTTTTACATACGCAAAGAGCATTAATGAGGTATAAAGTCTAAATGAGTCCCTCGCATGTTGACCTCCTGCTTTCTCTGACATTGGGCATGGAGATATTCATACAATACTCAGCAAGTATCATACAGAGATTCTATGTTAATTAATAGGTCTCGATGATACTTGCCGGATGCCATACAGATGCTACTCAGCGTGCAGTTCCAGCTATACACCTAGCGTGCAGGAAAGTAACAGTGGAGGAACTGCTATGAGATTATTCTTCAATGTCCTGAACTGAACAAGAACTGAAAACTCTTAAAATAATACCAGAATGTCTTTTTCTTCTGAAGATGATGCATGTGGGGCTGATGAGTTCCTCCCTGCTTTGTGCTATGTCTTGGCCCTATGTGATCTGCCCCATCTTCTCATTGACATCTACTACACGACAGAACTGCTGCCCCAGGAAGCTCTCATAGGAGAAGGTAAGAATGCCACTACTATCTTTTATGGTACTGTTAATCTCATATCATCCTAAATATCAAATATGGTAGGTCAGAAACCGGCCACATATCTGTAAACAATCAGTGAAAATAGATGCATTGCAAAGTAAGCTAGAGCTGGAACTTACGCACCTTTAAATGAGGAGATATAGATGCATTTGGAAATTCTTCAGGCTCTTTCGCTATTATTTTTCGATAATTTATTGAAAAGGAAAAACCAAAGGATAGGGGATAAGATGTTAGATCGCCGTGGTCCCGCTGCTGGGGACCCCGGGGGGTCGCTGCTGCAGCACCCCGCTGTCATTACTGCACAAAGCGAATTCGCTCTGTGCGTAATGACGGGCGATACAGGGGCCGAAGCAGAGTGACGTCATGGCTCCGCCCCTCATGACATCACTGACCATCCCCTTAATGCAAGTCTATGGCAGGGGGCGTGACAAGCGCCACGCCCCCTTCCCATAGACTTGTATTGACAGGGGCGGGCCGTGACGTCACGAGGGGCGGAGCCGTGACGTAACGATTCTCCGGCCCCTGTATTGCCCCTCATTACGTGCAGAGCGATCTCGCTCTGCGCAGTAATGATAGCGGGGTGCTGCAGCAGCGATCCCCGGGGTCCCCAGCAGGATCTTATCCCCTATCCTTTGGATAGGGGATAAGATGTCTAGGGGCGGAATACCCCTTTAAGCTCTGTCAGGGCGGATGGAGACTGTCAATGGATAGCCATTTTCTGGTCTCTCCAGAGATGTTCCATTGTGTTCAAGTCAGGGCTCTAGCTTGGTCACTTTCATGTGTTTTGTTGGGTGATGAACTTTCAGCCCAGTCTGGGGTCCAGAGCATGCTGAATCAGGTTTTTATAAAGAATATCTCTGTTCTTTTCTCCATTGCTCAGCTTTCCCTCAACCAAGGCCAGCCACCGTCCCAGCTGCTGAAAAACAACCCCACATGATGCTGCCACAACCATGCTTTACTGTTGGGATGGTGTTGTGCAGGTGATAAGCAGTGCCCGGTTTACTTAAGACGTGGTGCTTAGAATGAAGGCCAGAAGGAGACCTGAGGAGGGGCTTTTTACCAGTCACTCTGCCATAAAGGCCAGATTGGTGGAATGCTGCAGCGCTGGTTGACCTTCTGGAAAAGTGACCATTGGGTCCTTGGTCACTTCTCTTACCAAGGACTTTCTTCCTCAATATAAGGCCAGCTGTGCCACCTGATATAGACAATGCTGTGTCTTTCCAAATCATGTCCAAATTACTGAATTTACCACAGATGATCTCTGGTCAAGGTGAAAAACATCTCAAAGATGATTAAGTGAAACGGGAGTTCCCCCAGAGCTCAATTTCAAGTGTTATATATAGCAAGGTTTTAATACTTATGTATACGTGAATTTTCCTTTTTAATAAATTAGCAAAAATTTCAAAATTTTGTTTTCACATCGCCACTATTGAGTGTAGAATGATGGGGGTAAACATAATTTTTACAAAGGTTTTTAGGCCACACACAACATCATAAAATGTGAACACAGTGAAAGGGTCTGAAAACTGTCCTAATGCACTGTATATAATCAGTGTACAACTGTCTTGTAACATACTTGTAGGACTGTCTAAGAAAAATCTGTACTGTTGGCAAGTATGTTGTACTGATTAGAAAAGACTGACTTTAGCATTCATGCATTTAAGAAATAGCTGGAAACCTTTTTTCTTTCTTTAATAGGTGGATACTACCTTACCAGTGTTTCTGCAGCTCTTTCTGTCCTGTCCTCCCTACACACTCATCCCCAAGATGCTGGATTATCGTTAAGTGAGTGGCATCGTCGGAGGCAGGGTCTTCCATCTCTCAACGACCTACAGGTATTTTGTTATGAACATCGATCATCGATCTAGATCTTGACACAAGAGGGCATAAGAGGCTTTTCCCTTTGCCCTATAAAAAGGCTCTCAGGCTACTTTTAGGTAGTGTACCTCTTGATATTGTTGACTGCTACAACACACTCAAAGACATTTTGTCCAGTTGACGGACATTTAGACTTTTGACTGCAGAACCATATTAGAAATTACAAACAGTAGTAGTTGTTACATGAAGTATTAAAACATTTTGTGAGATAAAGTTTTTGCTTTATTTGTTTCCCAAAGATTAATAAACTCTTATTTCTGCAGGCAACAGTAGCTCTGTTAAAGAGGATATACAGCGGGAGGGGTTGTTTTTTTAACTTTACCCGCTTAATAGCATATTAAAACAAACCTTTACATACCTTCATCGCTTCAGCGCCCCGGTCGGTCCTCAGCTGCAATCCTCTTCCTGTCAGATATCATGTTTGGGCCCTGACTGATGACTGACATTGTGGCCCAGAGTGTCTCACTGCCGCTCAGCCAATTACTGGCCGCAGCGATTTCTGGATAACCCCTTTAACATTAGCCTCATCTCTTCCCTTCTTAATACAGCATAGCTATAACAGATGATGCTGAATAAATTATACATTTTCAGATAAAATCCGACAAATTCTGACAAACTCCATTGACCTAAAATAGGGTCTGTCGGGTTTTTGACAGGGTTTAAAGGGGTACTCCGGTGGAAAACTTTTTTTTTTTTTTTTAAATCAACTGGTACCAGAAAGTTAAACAGATTTGTAAATTACTTTTATTAAAAAATCTTAATCCTTCTAGTACTTATTAGTTGCTGAATAATACATAGGAAATTCTTTTCTTTTTGGAACACAGAGCTATCTGCTGATATCACGAGCACAGTGCTCTCTGCTGACATCTCTGTCCATTTTAGGAACTGTCCAGAGCAGCATGTTTGCTATGGGAATTTTCTTCTACTCTGGACAGTTCTTAAAATGTACAGAAATGTCAGAAGAGAGCACTTTGGTCATGATTTAGCAGAGAGCTCTGTGTTCCAAAAAGAAAAGAATTTCCTTTGTATTATTCAGCAGCTAATAAGTACTAGAAGGGTTAAGATTTTTTAATAAAAGTAATTTACAAATCTGTTTAACTTTCTGGCACCAGTTGATTTAACCCCTTAAGGACACATGACGTACTGGAACGTCATGTGTCCACTCCCGATCTATAACGCGGGGCCACGGCGTGGCCCCGCGTCATAGCGGGTCGGGCCCGGCCTCTAACAACGGCCGGGACCCGTGGCTAATAGCGCGCGGCATTGATCGCTGTGCCGCGCGCTATTAACCCTTTAGACGCGGCGTTCAAAGTTGAACGCCGCGTCTAAAGTGAAACCGAAAGCATGCCGGCTAGCTCAGTGGGCTGTTCGGGATAGCCGCGGTGAAATCGCGGCATCCCGAACAGCTGACAGGACAGCGGGAGGGCCCCTACCTGCCTCCTCGCTGTCCGATCGCCGAATGACTGCTCAGTGCCTGAGATCCAGGCATGAGCAGTCATGCGGCAGAATCATCGATCACTGGTTTCTTATGAGAAACCAGTGATCAATGTAAAAGATCAGTGTGTGCAGTGTTATAGGTCCCTATGGGACCTATAACACTGCAAAAAAAAAGTGCAAAAAAAAAGTGAATAAACATCATTTAACCCCTTCCCTATTAAAAGTTTGAATCACCCCCCTTTTCCCATAAAAGAAAAAACACAGTGTAAATAAAAATAAAAATAAACATAAATGGTATCGCCGCGTGCGGAAATGTCCGAATTATAAAAATATATCGTTAATTAAACCGCACGGTCAATGGCGTGCGCGCAAAAAAATTCCAAAGTCCAAAATAGTGCATTTTTGGTCACTTTTTATATCATGAAAAAACGATCAATAAGTCCTATCAATGCAAAAATGGTACCGTTAAAAACTTCAGATCACGGCGCAAAAAATGAGCCCTCATACCGCCCCATACACGGAAAAATAAAAAAGTTATAGGGGTCAGAAGATGACAATTTTAAACGTATTAATTTTCCTGCATGTAGTTATGATTTTTTCCAGAAGTCCGACAAAATCAAACCTATATAAGTAGGGTATCATTTTAATCGTATGGACCTACAGAATACATATCAGGTGTCATTTTTACCGAAAAATGTACTACGTAGAAACGGAAGCCCCCAAAAGTTACAAAACAGCGTTTTTTTTTTTAATTTTGTCGCACAATGATTTTTTTTCCCGCTTCACCATAGATTTTTGGGCAAAATGACTGACGTCATTACAAAGTAGAATTGGTGGCGCAAAAAATAAGCCATCATATGGATTTTTAGGTGTAAATTTGAAAGAGTTATGATTTTTTAAAGGCAAGGAGCAAAAAACGAAAATGCAAAAACGGAAAAACCTCCGGTCCTTAAGGGGTTAAAAAAAAAAAAAAAAAAAAAAAGCTTTCCACCGGAGTACCCCTTTAAGTATATCTGAAAGCAAGAAAATGCTAAATACTGTGATATTCTAACTTCAAGAAATACTAAAATATCTGTAGGTATATTGCAAATTCTACTGTGAACAAGACTTACATTAGCCCTAGTCACCCTGATGATGGTCATGGAGAAACATGTTGGGTAGACTTTTTTTTAGGTGCAGTACATGGTATCAGCAATGAATATTAACCTCTTAAGGACTCAGGGTGTACCTGTACACCCTGAGCCCGGTCCCTGTGTTTAAAACGGGGTCACACCTGGTCGGTCCCGCCTGCTAATCATAGCCGGGACCCTGGGCTATTAACCCTTCAGACGTGGCGATCAAAGTTGACCGCCGCGTCTGAAAGTGAAAGTAAACGCTTCCCGGCAGCTCAGTCACGATGTCCCGATCAGCTAGGACGCTAGCAGAGACCCCCTTACCTTGCTCCGTCGCGTCTGATCTGGGTTTGATTGCTCCAAGCCTGAGCTACAGGCTTGAGCAATCGAGCCCCTATCTCGCTGATCCATGCAAAGCTATGGCTTTGCAGGGATCAGGGTAAAAGATCAGTGTGTGTAGTGCTATAGGTCCCTATGGGAGCTATAGCACTGCAAAAAAAAAAGTGAAAAAAAAGTTAAGAAAGGTCATTTAACCCCCTTCCCTAATAAACATTTGAATCACTCCACTTTTCCCCCCCCAAAAAACTGTGTAAATAAAAATAAACATATGTGGTATCGCCGCGTGCGTAAATGTCTGAACTATAAAAATATATTGTTAATTAAACCGCACGGTCAATGGTGTACGCGCAAAAAAGTTCCAACCTCCAACATAACTGTTACGCGGAGCGCTCCGGGTCCCTGCTCCTCCCCGGAGCGCTCGCGGCATTCACCTCCATGCAGCGCCCCGGTCAGACCCGCTGACCGGGAGCGCTGCATTAGTGTCACCGGCGGGGATGCGACCCACGTAGCAGGACGCGCCCGCCCGCGGCTCGCATCCCAATCTCCTCACCTCCCCCGTCCTCCGTCGGCTCAGTCCCGATGCGCGGCCCCGCACCCTAGGGCGCGTGCGCGCCGGCTCTCTGAGATTTAAAGGGCCAGTGCGCCATTGATTGGCGCCTGGCCCAATCAGTACCTGCACCTATGTCCTCTCTATAAAAACCCACTTTCCCTTCCTGGTATCGCCGGATCTTGTTGCCTCAGTGCCAGTGAACGCGTTTTGTGTATGTTCCAAGCCAGTGTTCCAGACCCTCTGCTGTTGCCCCCGACTACGATCCTCGCTGCCTGCCCTGACCTTCTGCTACGTCCGACCTTGCTCTTGCCTTGTCCCTTGTACCGCGCCTGTCTCAGCCGTCAGCTGGGGTTGAGTCGCTATCGGGTGGAACGACCTGGGGGTTACCTGCCGCTGCAAGTCCATCCCGCTTTGCGGCGGGCTCTGGTGAAAACCAGTAACCCCTTAGACTCCGTTCCTCTGGTATGGCCCACGTCATCACCCCACTGACACAGAGGATCCACCACCAGTGTCCTCGCATACCTATCCGGATCCTCACAATAGCGTATTTTTGGTCACTTTTTATATCATAAAAAAATTAATAAAAAGCGATCAAAAAGTCCGATCAATGCAAAAATGGTACTGATAAAAACTTCAGAACACTGCGCAAAACATTAGCCCTCAAACCGGCCCGTACACGGAAAAATAAAGAAGTAATAGGGGTCAGAAGATGACAATTTTAAACGTATACATTTTCCTGCATATAGTTATGATTTTTTTTCAGAAGTACGAAAAAAATCAAACCTATATAAGTAGGGTATCATTTTAACCGTATGGACCTACAAAATAAAGATAAGGTGTCATTTTTACCAAAAAATGTACTGCGTAGAAACGGAAGCCCCCAAAATTTACAAAATGAAATTTTTTCTTCAATTTTGTCGCACAATAAATTTTTTTGCCGTGTTGTCGTGGATTTTTTGGTAAAATAACTAATGTCACTGCAAAGTAGTATTTGTGGCGCAAAAATTAAGCCATCATATGGAATTTTACGTGCAAATGTGAAAGCGTTATGATTTTTAGATGGTGATGAGGAAAAAATGAAAATGCAGTCCTGAGTCCTTAAGGGGTTAAAAAAGTCCTTAAAGGGGTACTCCGCCTATCTAAATGATAAGGGATTAGATGTCAGATCGCCGCGGTCCCGCTGCTGGGGACCCCCGGGATTGCCGCTGCGGCACCCCGCTGTCATTACTGCACAGAGCGATTTCGCTCTGTGCGTAATGACGGGCGATACAGGGGATGGAGCAACTTGGCGTCATGGCTCCGCCCCTTGTGACATCACGGCCCGCCCCCTTAATACAAGTATATGGCAGGGGCGTGGTGGTCATCCCATAGACTCGTATTGAGGGGGGCGGGCCGTGACGTCACGAGGGGCGGGGCCGTGACATAACTATGCTCCGGCCCCTGTACTGCCCGTCATTACGTGCAGAGCGAACTCGCTCTGTGCAGTAATGACAGCGCAGTGCCGCAGCGGCAATCCCGGGGGTCACCAGCAGCGGGACCACGGCGATCTGACATCTTATCCCCTATCCTTTGGATAGGGGATAAGCTGTCTAGGGGCGGAGTACCCCTTTAAGGGGTTAAAAAAAAAGAATGTGTTCAAGGTTAGGCTGCAACTAGGTAAATGAAAATATTTATACTCTATGATAAGTGATCACTGGAAATTACTTAGGAAACAATCTTCAGTAAAAAAAAAATAACTTACAAATCTAGCTTACGATAACATGAAATTTGTCTTAGGCTCCTTTCACACTATATTATTGTTCCGTTTAGGAACTTCCGTCAGAAGTTCCTTCACTATATCGGGGAAAACCGGCCGTTACAAAACCCCTGACGGCCGCAATCTAATCGCATTGCAGCCTATGGGGTTTTGTAACTGCCCGTTTGCACCCGTATATGCCCGTAATTCATTACGGACGCTATACAGTGACGGGACATCGTGGCGGAAAAATTACTGCATGCACTTGTAAATAAAATAACATATGATGGAAAACTAGCCACAAGTGGGATAATCTAAACATGCTTAGAAGTATTATAAATGAAAGTGAAAAATAAAAATTAGTTGCCAATTTTTTTCATTATTTGATAATTCCAGAATTTTCTACGAGTTGCTCACCAAGATCCAATAAATGGCTGCACTACAAAGACTATCTTGCTGAAGCCATCACAGACTGTTGCCGACCTCACCTGCCTCTGTGCCCTCAAGTTTAAGCCTTCTAACCCAGAAGATTACTCAATTTTCCTGCACCATGGTGGTGACCAAGAAGCGCTGCCACCTGATGCATTGCCACAGGAGATAAAAGCAAAACTTAAGGAGTCTGGTTCCAGTTTTTTCTTTTGCTATCAGCGGCTGGAGGACAGGGACAGTACGAAGAACTCTCTAGAACAAGATCTGTTGAACAACCTTTGATCTGCTACAGATATCTTAAACAACCCTATCTACCTATGCAAAATGTCACTGTAGAGGTTGGTGCCTTAAAGACGTGGTCATTTGCCGTTTGCCTCCAGGTTAAATGTAATACAGAAGAACATTTCTCAGTATTATTGCTGAGGACTCTGTATACATGAACTCTGCAGGTACAACACAATTCAGGAGATAATATGAATCTATTCATTGGTCGTGGTGTCCAACATTCTTACATAGGGGAGATTTATCAAAACTCGTGCAGTGGAAAAGTGGAGCAGGTGTCTGTAACAACCAATCAGATTGCTTCTTTAATTTTTTTTGAAAAATCTAAGAAGCAGTCTGATTGGTTGCTATGTGCAACTGCTCTACTTTTCCCCTGCACAGGTTTTGATGAATGTTCCCCATAGGCAGATTCATGCTGGATTTCATAAACGTCTATGGAAAGCAGCTCTCGGCTCAGTGTATTTTGCCTTTACTGGTTGTTTTTGCATTTCTGTATGGAAGACTCATGTCAACCTGGCATGGGTGAAAAACAGCATCTACATAGGATGCTATCTGACATGATCAGCACTTTGGACTAAGCAGTTTTGCACAGATTTGATTTAAAATTTGGAGTAATCATAGATATTTTTGGTAAAGTTGCAGTATTTCAATGCTATTTTCGTTGAAGCAGTTCTGTGCGCATTTTTTAATGCTGCTTCTAAAAATAAAAAATAGTTAAAACCAAAATATGATTTGGTATGGAACATGTGGTTTTGCTGCGTTTTGGCTAGATCATTATTCTAGTAGTACATAAACATACCCTAACATTACTAAAAATAGATTAATGACGCAAAGTAGTAGAATGGAACAGCCACAATATCTATACAGTAGGAGACAGATCGTCCTACTCTGTCTTCAAGGCTTCTGTATTCGGTAGGGGAGTCAGTGCTTTATAATCACATAACATTCTACAGTAATGGCTCCCCCATTGGATACAGGATGCTCTGTCTACTTCTGCATAGATATGAGCAGTGGACACTCCATGCTGCTATTTATAAGCAAAGTATACTATGCAATGTTTTGAAATAATGGTTATTATACATGCTCGTGCACTATAATTACCGTATTTATCGGCGTATAACACGCACTTTTTAGGCTAAAATTTTTAGCCTAAAGTCTGTGTGCGTGTTATAGTGTTGAGCGGCATAGGCCATATTCGAATTCGCGAATATTCGCGAATATATGGACGAATATTCGTCATATATTCGCGAATATTCGCATATTCGTTATATTTTCGTTTTATTTTCGCGTATGCGAAAATACACGCATGCGAAAATTAGTGTATGTGGAAATTCGCATATGCGAAAATTAGCATATGCTAATTTTCGCATATGCGAATTTACGCACGCCAGTCTCACACAGTAGTATTACAGCCTTCTTTACACCACATAAGCTGGAAGCAGAGAGGGATGATCACTGTGATGTGTACTGTGAAGAAAAAAAAAAAAAAAAAAACGAATATTCGTAATTACGAATATATAGCGCTATATTCGCGAAATTCGCGAATTCGCGAATATGCGATATTCGCGAATAATATTCGAATTGCGAATATTCGCGAGCAACACTAGCGTGTTATACGCCGATACACCCCCATGAAAGGCAGGGGGAGAGAGGCCGTCGCTACCCGCTTCTCTCCCCCTGCCTTTCCTGGGGTCTAGAGCGCTGCTGTCGGCCCTTCTCACCCCCTGGTTATCGGCTCCGCTGCCCGTTCTGTCCCCCTGACTATCGGTGCCGGCGCCGATAGCCAGGGAGAGAGAAGCGGCGCCGACAGCCAGGGGGAGAGAAGGGGCAGCGGGACCCATTGCCGATGGGTCCGCGCTGCTCCAGGCCTCCGTCGTGCGTCCCCGGCGTCGTTGCTATGCGCTGAACGGCGCGGCGCATGACATCAGAGCGCCGCGCCGTGCATAGCAACGACGCTGGGGACGCACGACGGAGGCCTGGAGCAGCGCGGACCCGACTCAGGTAATTATGCCACCGGGGATGGGGGGAGGCAACGGGGCAGCGGCGCCGGCAATGGGTGCCGGTGCCGCTGCCCCTTCTCTCCCCCTGGCTGTCGGCGCCGCTTCTCTCCCCCTGGCTATCGGCGCCGGCACCGATAGTCAGGGGGACAGAACGGGCAGCGGCGCCGATAACAAGGGGGTGAAAAGGGCCGACAGCAGCGCTCTAGACCCCAGGAAAGGCAGGGGGAGAGAAGCGGGCAGCGACGGCCTCTCTCCCCCTGCCTTTCCTGGGGGTGTATCGGGGTATACACGCGCACACACGCACCCTCATTTTATCATGGATATTTGGGTAAAAAACTTTTTTTACCCAAATATCCTTGGTAAAATGAGGGTGCGTGTTATAGGCCGGTGCGTGGTATACCCCGATAAATACGGTATCTCTCGCTCTTTAACTGGAGATACACTAAAAATGTGACATTACTTTTTCCTGTTCCATAAAGGCAGGTTTATGTAGATACATTACTAGAAGCCCTAGTTGGCAGCTATGCATCACTACTTACCGTATATACTCGAGTATAGGCCGAGTTTTTCAGCACGATTTTTCGTGCTGAAAACACCCCCCTCGGCTTATACTCGAGTGAACTCCCCCACCCGCAGTGGTCTTCAACCTGCGGACCTCCAGAGGTTTCAAAACTACAACTCCCAGCAAGCCCGGGCAGCCATCGGCTGTCCGGGCTTGCTGGGAGTTGTAGTTTTGAAACCTCCGGAGGTCCGCAGGTTGAAGACCACTGCGGCCTTCAACATCATCCAGCCCCCTCTCACCCCCTTTAGTTCTGAGTACTCACCTCCGCTCGGCGCTGGTCCGGTCCTGCAGGACTGTCCGGTGAGGAGGTGGTCCGGTGGGATACTGGTTCCGGGCTGCTATCTTCACCGGGGAGGCCTCTTCTAAGCGCTTCGGGCCCGGCCTCAGAATAGTCACGTTGCCGTGACAACGACGCATAGGTGCGTTCATTGCCAACGTACTCCTGCGTCATTGTCAAGGCAACGCCTCTATTCCGGGCCGGAAGCGCGGAGAAGAGGCGCCCCCGGTGAAGATAGCAGCCCGGACCACCTCCCCACCGGACCACCTCCCCACCGGACCACCTCCTCACCGGACAGCCCTGCAGGACCGGACCAGCGCCGAGCGGAGGTGAGTACTCAGAACTAAAGGGGGGTGAGAGGGGGCTGGATGATGTTGAAGGCCGCAGTGGTCTTCAACCTGCGGACCTCCGGAGGTTTCAAAACTACAACTCCCAGCAAGCCCGGACAGCCGATGGCTGCCCGGGCTTGCTGGGAGTTGTAGTTTTGAAACCTCTGGAGGTCCGCAGGTTGAAGACCACTGAGGGCGAATGATGAGAAGAGGATGATGAAGGGGGGGGTGTGGGGATGATGAAGGGGGGTGGGGATGATGAAGGGGGGATGATTGGGATGATAAGGGGATGATGAAGGGGGGATGTGCGGGATGATAAGGGGATGATGAAGGGGGGATGTGCGGGATGATAAGGGGATGATGAAGGGGGGATGTGTGGGATGATGACAAGGGGATGATGAAGGGGGGATGTGTGGGATGATAAGGGGATGATGAAGGGGGGATGTGTGGGATAAGAGGATGATGAAGGGGGGATGTGTGGGATGATGACAAGGGGATGATGATGAGGATGTTAATGACGGGTCTGGATGATGACAGGGGGGGATGAGGTATTTCCCACCCTAGGCTTATACTCGAGTCAATAACTTTTCCTGGGATTTTGGGTTGAAATTAGGGGTCTCGGCTTATACTCGGGTCGGCTTATACTCGAGTATATACGGTACCTTCTTTTTAAATCTTTATTTATGATTTTCAAAATACATAACATTATACCAATCAAACACAATGGCCCTTATTTACTAAGAGTGGAGTATAGTTTTCTTTGTGGGTTTTAATTCCCTACAATTTATTTTCCACGGTATTTACTAAGGTTTCCCTACATTTTCCACTTTCCATATTCTCTGATCTGTCTGGTTTTCCTCAGCTAAAATCCACCACATTTTATGTGGAAACCTTAGTAAATATGTTGGCTTTTTATGAAAATGTAAAGAACACGCCCCTTTTAGGAGACCACGCCCCCTTTTTCACTCTGGTCACGTCCCTTTTTTGGGTTTTCTTAGCAAAATGGAGAGTTAGTCGGGTTTTTTCAATTCTGGCGCAAATTCTGGCGCAGGCAAAATCTGGCACACAACCCGACAAAACATGTTGGGTTTGCAATAGTAAATGAGGGCCAATAACTTATCCAATCGCACAAAGCTAAATATTTAAGCCTTTCCACTTGTCCCAAAAGGAGAGAGAAGAGAAGAAATTATTTTATAAGAGAATAATATAAATAAAGGGAGGGAATGGTTAGATCTTATTTAACAGTCTAAACTCCAACCATTTAAACGATGCTCTAGTAAAGTAGGGGAGTTTATCTGTTGCAAAAGCTATATACCGCTCCATTTGACAGTTGGCATGGACTGAGTTGGTTATGGACTTGAGGTCTGGGATATCTGTTCTTTTCCATTTTGTCGCTATTTTATTTCTTGTAACTGTCAGAAAGTGAGCAATTATTGTCGTGTCTGGTAGGGTTAGGTCTTCCAGGCCAAGATTTAACAGAACTACTTCCGGGCCCCAGGGGATTATAAAACCTATAATTTTACATAATATGTGGTGTCCCGGTATAGGACCTAGTCCTGTCCCTTGTCTAAAGTCCCCTCAGCTAGAGTCCCTCCATTCATATAGGGCTCTCCTGCAGGGCTTCCCCTTGGTCGCCTCATGTAAAGAGTGTTTATATTTATTTAATGTATAGAAAATATATGTACAGGACCTTAGTGGTCACATGATGTACGATTGTGATGTATAAAATGTTCAAGAACCTTAGAGGTCAAAATACTATAACAAAGACAATCCTGCATTCACCGCCCAGGTACTGTGTGTTCAGCTCATCTCAAGAGGACGACATCCGACTGGCAGGTAAGCTTGGTGTGGGGCGCTCAGAGGCTGATGTATAAAATGTTCAAGAACCTTAGAGGTCATGTGATGTACCCAGAGTTCACTGGGTTCATAACTTACAGGTTTGCTGACCAATGAGCTTAGTCCAGCTCTTTATTATATAAAGGGCTGTAGCCACTAAATTCACTCTCTTAGTTCCTGCTCTTGTTCCTGCACTCATCAAGAAACACAAGCATCTCATCAGCATCAATTCAATTAATTAAGGTCCAAAGCCTAAGAACCTGCAGCCACTAAACGTGAGTTACTCAAAGCTCCATCTATCAAAAATCCTGTGTGACTACTACAAGCTCAAATCCTCTAAATTAGTAGCACAGTGGCCTGCATAAAAGCTAATTGCTTCCAAGTCCCAGCAAACCTGTGAGGAACCTGTATCCCGGTTCACTCTTGAAAAGACTGTTATGTTAAAGACTGTTTCATAAATTCCGCAAGTAAAGTTTCTTCAGTTTATTCCTGAAATCTGCTGAGGACATTCCGTTATTTTTCCCTACCATTTGTGGGACGGTTGGCGGTAGCAACATTACTATTGAGGAAACTGCACCCTGGCGTCACGACATTAAAGGGTTAATACCATCAGACCCTACACTACCACTGCAACACCCCATTAACTGTTACTCTCCCGGCACCACATATATAAGACTAGTGTCCACAGACTACTTACCTTCTTACACTCCGTGGGCCAGGCACTCTGCATCCGACCCACAGAGTGGTAAAACTGCCATAGAGTAAAAATTGTCGTTTCCACACACAAAACACTTAAAAAAAAATAAAAAAAACACTTAAAAGGCAATTGCGGCTTTTACTGGCATTTTTTCACCTAAACCAAATGGAAACCTCGCCTTAAAGGGGTGATCTCTCGGCGTGATCTCTCGGCCGTTGCTGCGGCATTATGGACACTGAAGCACCACGCCCCCTCCATTCATGTCTATTGGAGTGGGCTTCCCAGCTGTGTACTAGCCCCCTACCACACTCCCATAGACATGAATGGAGGGGGGCGTGGTATAATGCAACAGCACTGGCCCGGAGATTGGGGGGGGGGGGGGGTCCCCCACGATCAGACATGTTATAGGGGATAAGATTGATAAACTTATTAAGGGTGCAGGTATTAAAGGTGCAATACCCTGTGTGAACATACCCTTTCTATGCATAAAAAAAAAAAAACACACAAAAAACATAATTAATTACATATTCTTTTTTTATAAGGTTTAATGATAATTACTCAAAAAGCACAGGCCTATGCAATTTTTTTTTCAAATATATTTTTATTAAATAGATTTTATAAAAAGGCATCAACACAAAAGAAAAGAAAGAAAGAGATAACACACAAGGCCTATGCATTTTTACATGCATTACATAAATGATAGGTGTGATCTATACGGAGCCATATGTCCTGCAGTGATGAGTTGTAATCTACACTAAGGACTACACAGAGAAGCGGCTGGGTGGGGAGCATGAATGGAAAGATAAATGTGGCAGAAATGTTGTATCTCCCATTCATTTCATTATAGAGGGCAGGTTATCCACTGATGGCCAGCAACACAAATTGCTCATTCCTGGGACCAGTGGGGTTCCTAGAAATCAGACCCTATCAAATGAAATGTAATGGTGTTTTGGACTTTCTGGAACTCCCTCTTACTTTGCACAGTGACCCGTGTGTGTGTGGTTACATCACCATTGAGTTTCGGCTCCTATTTTTAGGATTCGTGAAGGCCAGATTCACTGTGGTTTCTTGCTTAGAAGCTTTGCTTTATTTAAATCTGAATGTCATAAGATGTTTTTAAATGGGTACTCCGCTGCTCAGCGTTTGGAACAAACTGTTCCAAGCACTGGAGCCGGGAGCTTGTGACGTCATAGCCCCCTCCATGCAAGTCTATGGGAGGGGGCGTGGCAGCAGTCACGCCCCCTCCCATAGACTTGCATTAAGGGGGTGAGGCGTGACATCATGAGGGGGGTGGGGCTATGACGTCACAAGCTCCCGGTGCCAGCTCCAGCGTTCGGAAGAGTTCAGAAGAGTACCCCTTTAAGCCTTTGCAAGCAAGCTGCTTGAGATGCTGGAAACCAGAAAAGTAAATATGATAAATGACGCCAAAGTTAGACTGTAGGTAATCTTCAAGATTAGACAACATAACATTAGGATTATCTGGGAACAGCTACAGGACAACAAACACTTCTCCAGATTACAGTGCGTTCCGTTACGAATTCCAGGAAATGATCATGAACTTTGCCCAGTAACGTGATGAGGTGGAGAGAGTGTTCACCTACAAGGGTATAGGTCTGAAACATGTGTAAAAAATGACAGAGAATAGAACTAGGACACTACAGTTGTGTCAATTGGGCAAAGTCCAAAATGACTTCACTATATCTGTCAGTCCATTCAACTCGAGGTTGTAGGTGAAGATCTGTGTTACCTACAAGTCTATAGATGTGCCTTGTCCACCTTGGTGAAGGGGTGTAATGTAATATGAATCAGAATGGGACTCTCCTATAGTCAAGTCACTGTGATCTGGCATTTTCTGATGTAACCGCGCTGCTTAGTTGCAGTTTTGAAAGTGGACAAAAGACAAACATGAGGGAGGGGGAGGACTGTGATTTTCCACTAGGCTCCTCTGTCTGTACACGTCTTTTCACAAACTTCAGGCAGCATTGTAGGCTGCAGTTAGCAACGAGAATGATAATGTAGCTGGGGAACTACATGGTTCAGAACATCTCTTACTAAGGAAGTCCTCAAATTGTTGACTGTTGAGTAATCTGCGCCTGTAAATGAGTGAAAAGGCAACAATTCTCTTAACATAATCCTGTATAGGAGTCACTGGCTTCACACGTGAGAATAGAGCAGACAGGGTGGAGGGGAGCCGCCTCCATAGTTCACACTTCCCAGCCCATAATCCGCTTGTGAAATCTGTCAGTAAGTGTACTAAGCCTGTACTGGGGGGGGGGCCACAGAGCCAATGTAGTCCCAAGTTTGTTGCAAGGTGGCCAGTTCTGTGGTTTAAGAGAAAGTGTTGTAAGGAACCATAATACAACACCCTGACAAGTGTATTCCACCTTACAGTACCTCTGTAAGTCTCAAATGTCATACAGAGGCACATGGAGATCTTCATACAGAATCTACCAGAAAACATGTGGCTTGTTCTATGTTAACTCAACACGTTTTATGAGTCACCCTATTTTTAGCCTCCCTCCCCTGGTAAGATATATCATTTTTATACATGTTGCCCCTAGAAGAGAGTGCAGCAAATAAAGATATTGGGGGAGATTTATCAAAACCTGTGCAGAGGAAGAGTGGTGCAGTTGCCCATAGCAACCAATCAGATTGCTTCTTTCATTTTCCACAGGCCTCTTTAGAGGCCTGTGGAAAAATGAAAGATGCAATCTGATTGGTTGCTATGGGCAACTGCACCACTCTTCCTCTGCACAGGTTTTGATAAATCTCCCCCATTGACTAATATCTATTGGATTTATCCAGTAGCTTGCAGTTGTATACTGCCTCACTCCTGGTTCTTATCTAGCTCCAGATTGACATTTCACTGGGTCTTGATGCTGTATAAAGATCCTAGAACAAGGAGGGTAAATATATAATCAGGTCTGGGGTCACCATATGTGTGGGGTCTGAATTAACTTAGGGGTTTGGTCTAGGGTCTGATATTAATATTAAGGGTTTGGTCTAGGGTCTGATATTAATATTAGAGGTTTGGTCTAGGGTCTGATATTAATATTTGGGGTTTAGTCTAGGGTCTGATATTAATATTAGGGGTTTGGTCTAGGGTCTGATATTAATATTAGAGGTTTGGTTTAGGGTCTGATATTAATATTTGGGGTTTAGTCTAGGGTTTGATATTAATATTAGCGGTTTGGTCTAGGGTCTGATGTTAATATTAGAGGTTTGGTCTAGGGTCTGATATTAATATTTGGGGTTTAGTCTAGGGTCTGATATTAATATTAGGGGTTTGGTCTAGGGTCTGATATTAATATTAGGGGTTTGGTCTAGAGTCTGATATTAATATTAGGGGTTTGGTCTAGGGTCTGATATTAATATTAGAGGTTTGGTCTAGAGTCTGATATTAATATTAGGGGTTAGGGTCTGACATATAATAGAGAGCAGTTTCTCAACATGTGGTATATGCGTATACCACATTGGGTATGTGCGCTGCCTCAGAAGTACCTTTGGTAGTGGTTACAGGCTCTCTGGTATGATACCACAAGGTTAGCTCACCTGGATTTGGGGATTTTCTGCTATTCTTCTCTGCATATTCTGGCAAGCTCTGTCAGGTTAGAAGCCATTTTTCAGGTCTGTCCAGCTGGGTCACTAAAGGACATTCCTAAGGTACTCCTGTGTGGTGTGCTTAGTGGTGTGCTTAAGGTCATTTTCTTGAAATGTGAACCTTTGGCAAAGTCTGAGGTCCGAAGAACCCTGGATCAGGTTTTCATTAAAATATCTCTGTACTTTGCTCTCTTCTGTTTTCTCCATCATGCTTCAGTGTCATGATGGTATTGGGCAGGTAATGAGCAGTGCCTGGTTTCCTCCAGACATAATGCTTAGCATTAAAGGGGCATTCCGGCTGTAACGCCCCCTCCCATAGACATGAATGGAGGTGGAGGGGTGTGATGTCATGAGGGGGCGTGGCATAACATCATGTCTCTAGTCCCAGAAACACAGACGTTTCCGACACTGGAGAAGTGCCCCACATAGAATGTGGGTGACAGAGATCGTGTGGGGCCCCATCGGCAGGCCCCCCGCAATCAGACATCGTATCCCCTATCCTTTAGATAGGGGAAAAGATGTATTTGACTGGAATACCCCTTTAAAACCAAAGATTTTTTTTCCCAGTCTGTGAATCTTTTAGGTACTTTTTTGTGCAAACTCTAGATGGGCTTTTATGTGTCTTTTACTGATAAGAAGCTTATTTTTGCCATTCTGACATTAAGCTGAGATTGTTAATGTTAATTTTACATTTTCTCTGATTACTTAGTTTGGTTGAGTGGCTTGGTTGTTTCAAATGTCTCCCATTTAACAATTATAAAGGCCATTATGCTATTAGGAGCTTTAAGTGCAGAAGACATTTTTTGTACCCTTCTTTAGATTTTGATTAAGATTGGTGTTTCTTTATTGTAATTAATACATCACAGCACAGAGGGTAACAGTCTACTCATTTCAGATCTACAGACCCTGAGTCATAGAATGAAAAAGTAGTACAAAAAAACAGATTCAGGGCAAGGTCACACGGGGAGCATTCGCAGCATATTTCACACTGCGGATGTGCTGACAGCAGTCACAGAGGGCCTGCAGAGCGAGTTCTGTCCGCTTGTAGCAGCGGATTTCTACAGTGGAAAATCAGCCTCTAAAAGCAGACACACTGAGCTACTCTGCCTGCCGTTGGCACATTTGTAGCGTGAAATATGCTGCGGATGCGCCCTGTGTGACCCTACCCTTAACCCCTTAAGGACTTAGGGTTTTTCCGTTTTTGCACTTTCGTTTTTTTCCTCCTTACCTTTTAAAAATCATAACTCTTTCAATTTTTCACATAAAAATCCATATTATGGCTTATTTTTTGCGTCACCAATTCTACTTTGCAGTGACATTAGTCATTTTACCCAAAAATGCACGGCGAAACGGTAAAAAAAAATCATTGTGCGACAAAATTGAAAAAAAACACCATTTTGTAACTTTTTGGGGCTTCCGTTTCTACGCAGTGCATATTTCGGTAAAAATTACACCTTATTATTCTGTAGGTCCATACGGTTAAAATGATACCCTACTTATATAGGTTTGATTTTGTCGCACTTCTGGAAAAAATCATAACTACATGCAGGAAAATGTATACGTTTAAAAATGTCATCTTCTGACCCCTATAACTTTTTTTATTTTTCCACGTACGGGGCGGTATGAGGGCTCATTTTTTGCGCCGTGATCTGAAGTTTTTATTGGTATGATTTTTGTTTTGATCGGACTTTTTGATCACTTTTTATTCATTTTTTAATGGTATAAAAAGTGACCAAAATACGCTTTTTTGGACTTTGGAATTTTTTTGCGCGTACGCCATTGACCGTACGGCTTGATTAATGATATATTTTTATAGTTCGGACATTTATGCACGTGGCGATACCACATATGTTTATTTTTTATTTTTTTACACTGTTTTATTTTTTTTATGGGAAAAGGGGGGTGATTCAAACTTTTATTAGGGAAGGGGTTAAATTACCTTTATTAACACTTTTTTTTACATTTTTTTTGCAGTGTTATAGGTCCCATAGGGACCTATAACACTGCACACACTGATCTCTCATCCTGATCACAGGCGTGTATTAACACGCCTGTGATCAGTGTTATCGGCGCTTGACTGCTCCTGCCTGGATCTCAGGCACGGAGCAGTCATTCGCCGATCGGACACCGCGGAGGCAGGCAAGGGCCCTCCCGGTGTCCGGTCAGCTGTTCGGGACGCCGCGATTTCACTGCGGCGGTCCCGAACAGCCCGACTGAGCAGCCGGGTCACTTTCAGTTTCACTTAAGAAGCGGCGGTCAGCTTTGACCGCCGCTTCTAAAGGGTTAATACCGCACATTGCCGCGATTGGCGATGTGTGGTATTAGCCGCGGGTCCCGGCCGTTGATTAGCGCCGGGACCGACGCGATATGATGCGGGAGCTTCATATCGCGGGAGACGGCGCAGGACGTAAATATACGTCCTGCGTCGTTAAGGGGTTAAATAGTTAACACATAAGTTACATGTCAGTGACCTCACTCCCATTTAACTTCTTAACGACACAGCCCTTTTTGGCCTTAAAGCGTATCTGTCATAATGCAGAAAAAAAAGAAAAAAAGTGATATGTTACTCAGGACCCAATCCTGATCATGTGCATATAATTTGTATGTGTCTTGGACCTATATATCCAGAGATATAAGCATTTATCTGCTGGTGAGTTACTTTTTCATTGTGCAGGCTGGAGGGGGCGTGTCAGTCTGTCTCCCTCACAGGAGCAAGCCTGTGCAGTCAGCCAATCAATACTCTCTACTCTGTAACCCTTTCCTCTCTGGTTTTATACTGTGTCATGTGTCAGAGGAAGATACTTGGAGCTTGCCTGCAGTAATCAGAAGACATTATGGTGAATTCATAACAGGATAACATTAATAAATATAAGAATAGATCTTTATAAAATTAGGGCAAGGATTTTTTAGATAAAAGTACAGCATTTTTATGAATACATGTTCTATCTGTTTTATCTTCTCCTAGTAAAGCTGGATGCTAATCAGCATAGCTGTCACTATGTGTGTCATTGATCTTTCACAGACTCCTGAATATCTGATCAACTTCTTTGTCATTCAGAAGTCCGAGAAAGCTTTGACTATTTCAGCATGCTGGGAGTTGTAGTTTAGTAACAACTGAAGCTGCAATGTTTGCGCCGTATGCGCTTTTACAACCGGACCTAAAACCGTGGGTGACCACAGTTTTAGGTCCGGTTGTAAAAGCGCATACGGCGCAAAAACGAGCCGACCGGACCGAACGTTTCACTTCGGCCGGCTCATTGAAATGAATGACATACGGGAGCGCATACGGTGGCATACGGGAGTGCGAGGTTTTAGCTCCCCCCTGCCGTATGCGCTCCCGTATGGGAGAAAACGTAGTGTGAACCCAGCCTTAGAGAAGTGTTGCCTCCAGCTGTTTTAAAACTACTGCTCCCAGCATGTCCACACATCCTTTATCTGTAGTTTTGCATACACAATAGAAATCTCCTATACTGGATACCGGTATGCTTTACGGCCGGTATCCAGTACGCTGTAAAATCTAGACTAGTCTGTCTGGCTAAAAGACAGGCGACCCCTAGTGGTGGCTATTTTGAGCTTGAATTTCAGGTGAAAAGGAAATTTTTTTTAACAGGTGCATATTGTGAAATGTGATATTATAATGAGTCCTGCAATGTATGAAAAGTTTTTAACAATGACAGTGCGTCTTTAAGGACACAGCTAATTTTATTTTTGCATTTTAATTTTTTCCTCCTCGCTTTCTAAAAATCATAACTCTTTATATTTTCATCAACAGACCAATATGACGGCTTGATTTTTGCGTGACCAGTTGTCCTTTGTAACGACATCACTAATTTTACCATAAAATGTATGGCGCAACCAATTTTATGGGTGTGTGGGGAAATTGAAAAGAAAACCTCAGTTTAGCAAATTTTGGAAGGATTTCGTTTTCACGCTGTACACTTTACAGTAAAAATGACATGTTTTCTTTATTCTATGATTCTACAATTAAAATGATACCCATGATTACATATTTTTCTATCATTGTACCGCTGAAAAAAAAATCTCAAACTTCTTAACCAAATTAGTATGTTTAAAATCCCTCTATTTTGATGACCTATAACTTTCTCAATTTTCCATATACGCGACTGTATCAGAGCTTAATTTTTGTGCCATGATTTGTACTTTTTATCGATACCACATTTGCATACATGAAACTTTAAAATAGCTTTTTATAAAAAAAAATGTTGGGAATGTGATGTGACCAAAAAAACTGCAGTTTTGGACTTATTTTTATTACGTTTACAGCGCTCACCGTACTGAATCATTAACATTATATTTTGATAGTTCGGACATTTACACATGTGGCGATACCAAATATGTTTTTTTTACGCTTTTTGGGGGTAAAATGGGAAAAAGGAATGATTTACATTTTTATTGGGGAGGGGATTTTCTTCACATTTTTTTACTTTCCTTTTTTTTCACTTTTTATGTCCTCATAGGGGACTATTTATAGTAATAATTTGATTGCTAATACTGTTCAGTGCTATGCATAGGGCATAGCACTGATCGGCATTATCCGCTAACTTCTGCTCGGGTCTCCTCGATCTCAGACCAGAGCAAAAGACGCCTGGAGACGGCTGGAGGCAGGTGAGGGGACCTCCGGCTACCATGTTGGATGATCGGATCCCCGCTGCAGTCCCATTTTAACACATGCATTGCCGCAGATGCCCTGATCTGTATTGATCACGGCATCTGAGGGGTTAATGCCGGACATCAGCACGATTGCTGATGTCCGCCATTTCCGGCGGGTCCCTGGCTGCTGATTCCGGTGCTCACGTCATCTACAGGACGTAAATGTGTTGAGTACTAGGGCACCAGGACAAACATTTACGTCCTGTGTCGATAACGGGTTAAAGAAACCTATAGGACATGAAATGGATTCTCCACTATAAAAACCCTACACATAGGGTACAGACCAAACTTTAATGTGAACCAAGCTCAGCAATTGACCAGCCATCAATGTCCACATTTCCACTCAAGCAAAGTGAATTCACTATCCTAATAACCTTGCCTACCATACATTATTCACCCTGGGCCATCCATTCTTTCAGAGCATACAGTGTATAGGGCGCTATATAGATGATCTCATCCTGGTGTGGAGGGATACAGAGGAGACCTTTTGGGAATTCATACAACACATATATGCCTATGATTTGAATCTTCTCTTCACAAAATTCTTTACCTAGGACTGCATATCCTATTTGGATGTGCTGTTCTCGATACAGGGGGAGCGAGGAGTGATGTCCCCTTTAAGAAAGGAGACTGCAGGTAATTTGATTTTACAAGCATCATCCTGTCACCCCTACAATGTAGTATGAAATATACCGTATGATGAGCGGTGCAGATTACAAAGTAATAGTTCCAAAGACAGCGAGCGTCTTTTCTAAAAGATTCTCAAATTTGCCCCCTGGTCGGATTGCTTAAAGGGGTACTTCGATGGAAATTTTTTTTTTTTAAATCAACTGGTACAAAAAAAAAAACAACTGATTTTTAAGTTACTTCTATTTAAAAAATCTTAATCCTTCCAGTATTTATCAGCTGCTGTATGCTCCAGAAGATGTTGAGTTGTTCTTTTCTGTCTGACTACAGTGCTCTCAGCTGACACCTTTGTCCATGTCAGGAACTGTCCAGAGTAGAAGCAAATCCCCATAGCAAACCTCTTCTGATCTGGACAGTTCCTGATACCAACAGAGGTGTCACCAGAGAGCTCTGTGGTCAGACAGAAAAGAACTATACAACTTCTTCTGTAGTATACAGCAGCTGATAAGTACTGGAAAGTTTAGGATTTTTAAATAGAAGTCATTTCCAAATCAGTTTTCTTGGTACCAGTTAATTAACCCCTTAACGACCACGGGCGTAAATGTATATCCTGGTTTGGCGGTACTTCGCCACCAGGATGTACATTTACGTCTTGTGTATGACCACGAGCATCGGAACGGTGCTCGCGTCATACATGGCAGGTTCCGGCTGCTATCAGCAGCCGGGGACCTGCCGGTAATGGCCGACATCTGCGATCGCCCGGATGTCCGCCATTAACCCCTCAGATGCCGTGATCAATACAGATCACGGCATCTGCAGCAGTGCAGCGGCGATCCGATCATCCAGCATGGCGGCCAGAGGTCCCCTCTCCTGGCTCCGGCCGTCTCCTGGGGTCTTCTGCTCTGGTCTGAGATCGAGCAGACCAGAGCAGAAGATCACCGATAATACTGATCAGTGCTATGTCCTATGCATAGCATTGAACAGTATTAGCAATCAAATGATTGCTATAGATAGTCCCCTATGGGGACATAAAATGTGTAAAAAAAAAAAAGTTGAAAAATTAAAAAATAAAAAAAGTGAAACATCCCCTCCCCCAATAAAAATTTAAATTGTCCGTTTTTCCCATTTTACCCCCAAAAAGTGTAAATTATTTTTAGAAACATATTTGGCATCGCCACGTGTGTAAATGTCCGAACTATCAAAATATAATGTTAATGATCCCGTACAGTGAATGGCGTAAACGTAAAAAATAAAAAAATTAAAAAAATGCTGCTTTTTTTGTCACATTTAAAAAAAAAATTAATAAAAAATTATCTAAAAGTTTTATATATGCAAATGTGGTATCGACAAAAAGTACAGATGATGGCACAAAAATGAGCCCTCATACTGCCCTATATACGGAAAAATTTAATAGTTATAGGTGGTCAAAATAGGGCGATTTTAGATTACTGATTTTGTACAAAAAGTTTTAGATTTTTTTTAAGCAGTATAAAAGTATCTAGCCATGGGTATCATTTTAATTGTATTGACCCACAGAATAAAGAACACATGTAATTTTTACTGTAAAGTGTACAGTGTGAAAACAAAACCCTTCAAAATGTGCAAAGATGTGGTTTTCATTTAAATTTCCTCCCTAAAAAAAAATTTTTAGGGTTCGCCATACATTGTAATGAAAACTCTCATTTAACCATAAAAAAGTACAATTGGTCAAACAAAAAACAAGCCCTTATATGGGTCTGTAGATGGAAATATAAAAGAGTTATGGATTTTAGAAGGCGAGGAGGAAAAAACGAAAACGCAAAAATAAAATTGGCCTGGTCCTTAAGGTTAAAATGGGCTTGGTCCTTAAGGGGTTAAAAAAAGAAAAATATTTCCACTGAAGTACCCCTTTAAGCACTCTGACAAGGGGGTAAATTTGAGAAACTTTTTGTCAGGCCCAAGGCCTGATTATTAACATCCTATATGTGTATTATAAATTATATCTGTGTATAAACTAAGACATGGGTGAGGGGTCATTCAGACTGTGTTTTGTGTATTGCATTTTATTGGGGGTCTGGCTGCTTGTTTACATCAGGAAGCAGCAGGAAGTCATGCACTCTGGTACCATCATATAATCAACCAGATAAGAGGGCCAGAGACAGAGATGCCCCCCTGGTGGGATCAGAGGGGAGGGGGGGATGGAGTTTCCCTCCAAAGAAAGCGGATATGATATATTTAAAACAATGCTAGACTCATGTTGTTAAAAAGCTGAGACACAAGCTGACAAGACCATCCTAAGAACAGCTCACTCATGGACTGATATCATCGTGCTGTAAGAACTTCATCTTTGTTTTCTGAACTTGTCTTGCTAAACTCTTTTATACATTTTTGTAACTGTATGTCATTTGTTCCTGTATTTTTATATATATAGCACTGTGATACCTTTTATCAGATTAAATGTTTAATTAATCAGCTCTGGTCTTTGATCTCTAAATATTTGAGCTCACCTTTCTGAAGGCAGCTCTGGTGAAAACACTTTTATCTAAGGGTTAATTTGGTGACTTGCTGGGACTTGTAGTGGATACCCAGAGGTCTGGCGGATTTAACCCTTGCACCATCACACTCTCTCTAGCGTCTTAGCTGGACTGATAGGGTGTGATCATGACAACTGGTGGCAGCGTCGGGATATATTTAGAGATTTTTAGTGCTTGCTGGATTTACCTGTAAGGAAATCTTAGCACTAAAAAAGAAATTGCAGACATATTCTTGTGTGTAAATTCCAAAGACAGAGCTCAGTGCTGGTTTAAAAGACATACAAAAAGAGTGCAAGACAGTTCTGTCCTCCCCATCTCCTGTTTTACCTCCTCTGTCTCATCTCGGAAATATGGAGGCATCTAAGGGAAATGTGCTCCCTGATGCCCCAAGATGGGGGGAGGGAAATGAGCATTTCCAGGATGCTCTGCGCAGTGACCCTTCCCTTGAAGGGCTGAGACAACGTGCTGAACATACAGGTGTTGACACAGAGGGGCATCGGGTATATTGGGAAAATGATATCTTGTACTGGGAGTCCCTTTCCAAAGGCATGCTAGGGGCCCAGGAGAGAGAAAGGCAGTTAGTGGTTCCTAGGCAGTACAGGAAAGAGCTGCTGAGGTTGGCCCATGAGACCCCCCTGGCAGGACATTTGGGAGTGGCCTATGCGGTCATAGAGAAGGAATGTCTAGCTGTGGTCTGGGCTTTGCAAAAATTACAGCCATACCTGTATGGCAGGGATTTTACTGTCATAACTGATCACAACCCTCTACCTTATTTGGACAGAGTGTCCAGTAACAATGGCACCTTGAAACAAATGCTAAAAACATTTGTAGAATCGGAGGGCAGAGACTGGGAAAAGTATTTACCCCATCTGTTATTTGCTTACAGGGAGGTACCCCAAGAGCCTACAGGTTTCTCGCCCTTTGAGTTATTATATGGTCACAAAGTGCGGGGACCCCGAGATTTAGTTAGGGAAGAATGGGAAGAGGGGCTACCTGCCCCTGAGACTTCTGTGGTGGAGTATGCTCTGAGATTCAGGGACAGGATGCAGACATTGACTGGGCTGGTACAGGACAACCTCACAGCAGCACAGTCCAGGCAGAAGTACTGGTATGATCACAATGCAAGGGACCGGGTCTATGAAGTGGGACAGAAGGTAATGGTTCTGAACCCCATCAGGCAGAATAAGTTGCAGGCTGCCTGCAAAGGTTCCTTCCCCATTCTGCAGCGCCTAGAACCCACTACATATGTACCGTAGTAGCCCTTGATGAGAAAGGTCAGAGGCAGAGACAGTACCACATTAATATGGCATACTATGACCCTGAGAAGGTGGTACTCAGTGTATGTAGTGCACCAGAGGAAGGGCTGGGTAGTGATCCCCTACTAGACCTAGTGGAGGAAGATAAGAGCCAGGGATCCCTTCAGGATGTGGAGATCAATCCAGAGCTCTCAGATGAAAGGAGGAGGCAGCTTAATCAGGTACTAGGCCCCTTCAGTGCCATCTTTGCCTGGGAATGCAGGGCCTGTGGTGTCAAGAAGAGAAATAGAGGAGTAATGGAGACAGATCGATTAGCCTGGAAAGGCAAGATCTCTCTGTCCCCATCTTAAGGGGGGTGCCCAAGGCCTGATTATTAAAATCCTATATGTGTATTATGAATTATATCTGTGTATAAACTAAGACATGGGTGAGGGGTCATTCAGATCTGTGTTTTGTGTATTGCATTTTATTGGGGGGTCTGGCTGCTTGTTTACATCTCCTTTGAAGTCAAAGGCTCTTTTTGAAGCAGCAGGAAGTCATGCACTCTGGTCCCATCATATAATCAATCAGATAAGAGGGCCAGAGACAGAGATGCCCCCCTAGTGGGATCAGAGGAGGGGGGACGGAGTTTCCCTCCAAAGAAAGCGGATATGATATATTTAAAACAATGCTAGACTCAGGTTGTTAAAAAGCTGGGACACAAGCTGACAAGACCATCCTAAGAACAGCTCACTCATGGACTGATATCATCATGCTGTAAGAACTTCATCTTTTGTTTTCTGAACTTGTCTTGCTAAACTTTTTTATACATTTTTATAACTGTATGTCCTTTGTTCCTGTATTTTATATATATATATATATATATATATATATATATAGCACTGTGATCAGGGCTGGACTGGCCTAGCGGGATACCGGGAAAATTCCCACTAGGCCACGTGCCCTCTGGGCCGGCAGTGTCTGGAGGACAGGCTGCCTGAGTCCTGACAAATCACTGTATGAGTCTGTCAGGACCTGTGTGCTCGGCAGCTGCAGCATTACACACAGGTCCTGAGACTCCTGACAGCTGATACAGTGAGTGAAGGTCCGGAGGACTGGAGGCTACAGAGTCTGTACTGGGACCTGTACTCCTGGCCCCTCCTCCTGTCCGCACAGTGACTGCAGCTGCTCGGGGGAGGATCTACTATGCAGGGTGAGAGGAAAGGGGACCTGATGTTATTACTATGTAAGGGAAAGGTTTGGAGTCCTGTTATGTAGTGTGTGTGTGGGGGGGGGGGGGTGGGGGCGGGGCTGGAGAGGGGGCACCTGTAATGTGGGGGGCTGGAGAGGGAGGACCTGTGATGTGGGGGGCTGGAGAGGAGGGACCTGTGATGTGGGGGGCTGGAGAGGGGGGACCTGTGATGTGGGGGGCTGGAGAGGGGGACCTGTGATGTGGGGGGCTGGAGAGGGGGGACATGTGATGTGGGGGCTGGAGAGGGGGGACATGTGATGTGGGGGGCTGGAGAGGGGGACCTGTGATGTGGGGGCTGGAGAGGGGGGACATGTGATGTGATGTGGGGGGCTGGAGAGGGGGGACATGTGATGTGATGGGGGGGCTGGAGAGGGGGGACATGTGATGTGATGGGGGGGCTGGAGAGGGGGGACATGTGATGTGATGGGGGGGCTGGAGAGGGGGGACATGTGATGTGATGGGGGGGGCTGGAGAGGGGGGGACATGTGATGTGGTGGTGGGGGGGCTGGAGAGGGGGGACATGTGATGTGGGGGGGGACCTGTGATGTGGGGGAGGGGAGCTGGAGAGGGGGGACCTGTGATGTGGGGGGGGGGCTGGAGAGGGGGGGACCTGTCATGTGGGGGGCTGTTATGTGGGGTGGGGGGGTGGCCTCTATGGAGAGAAGACCTGCTGTTACTACTTTGTAAGAGAGGGGCACTTTGGTTTTCTTTTATTGCAATTAAAGTTGTTAGTTAATGAAAAATAATAAATATTTTTTTATATTTAACTACAGTTAAGGGGAATGTTTTATCAGTTTTATGCTGCCTAAGCAGTGGGCAGCATAAAACTGGTGCAGGCATCACGATCCCAGGACACTAGGAAAAACACAGACACTCGGTCATTCAGAGTAATCTTAGTTTGAAAATCCTGCTGAAACCCCGGAAGTTAGTCCCTGGGGCTGGTCCCAGCGGGGAGGGTGACGCATCTCTCCCTATGCCAATGGTCTCCAAACTGTGGACCTCCAGCTGTTGCCCCAGCAAAACTACAACTCCCAGCATGCCCAGACCATTTTTTGGAACAACTAGCAGTCCACAGTTTGGAGCCCTAGTCCCTATACAGTTAAATTCCTCGCTTCTGCACTACTACTGGAATTCTGTTCCTGGTATCTGGCACTTCCGGGTTAGGTGACGTCATATGGCTAGCCATCCAATCAGCGGCTGAGGCTGGACATTGCTTCGGCCCATAACTGAATGAGCAGCTGTGTAACGTCACCTAACCCAGAAGCGCTGGACACTGGGAACTGAATTTCGTGATTCTGGCGGTAGCGCAAGAGCAAGGAAGAGAGTTTTTTTTTAATACTGTCTTCCACAAGTGGATCTTACATAGCGTTACTACCACATTTCTGTCTTGTATGTTAACTTCAGAGCGCAGCCACAACATAGCTCTCTTATGGAGGCCTGGCAAATCAAATGTCAAGCTTCCCTGTCCCTTCCCTGCAGCCGGCGGCTGCCACAATGACACAATGCTGTGGGGCTGGTATGATCATTTTTTCAGGGTTGGTTTTTAGCCCCAGTTCTACCCTGGGTGGGGAGAGAGATATATCTAGCTAAGGCTGCATTCACACCACAATTGTTACATACCGGATCTGGCTGGGAGATGTGAAAACCAGGCGCTCCCGTATCTCAGCCGGACCCGGCCCACATCTCATTTGAATGAGCTGACCGGAGTCAGATAATGACTCCAGTCGGCTCAGTTTTGCCCCGTATCCAGTTTTGTGACCGGACTTAAAACTGTAGTATACCACGGTTTTAAATCTGGTCCCAAAACCGGATATGGGGCAAAAATAAGCCGACCGGAGTCACTTTTTGACTCCGGTCGGCTCATTCAAATGAATGAGATGGGGGCTGGGATGGGGGCTGAGATACGGGAGTGCCTGGTTTTTACATGTCCCTATCGGATCCGGTCCCGTATGTTACAATCGTGGTGTGAATGCAGCCTAATGTGGAATGGAGGTAGAAGTGGGAAGAAGCCTGCCTACCTACCTAATATATTAATGCTGAACATTTACTTAGCTAAGAAGGGAGAGGGAAGGGGGGCACCTTTGTAGTGTTGGTATCTATCTGTATATGATCACTGTATGGAGTTAACCTTGGTCTTTGCCTAGTGGATTTTTTTCAGTGGCAGTGTGGGGATATTAGTCGTTCTGCGGTGATACTGGTCATGATGTGGCGGTATTACTTGTCCCTTGTATACTGATATTGATAATTTCAATCTCAATTCACAGGATTTGGTCAGTAACAGTATGACGGTAATATGTATGGGCATAATATTCCTCCTTGTATACTGGTAATATTGGTCTCAGTATACAGGATTTGGCTAGTAACAGTATGATGGTAATATGTATGGGGATAATATTCCTCCTTGTATACTTGTAATATTGGTAATATTACTCTAAACATACAGGATTTGGTCAGTAACAATATCATGGTAATGTGTATGGTGATAATTTTCCTCCTTGTATACTGGCATTATTGGTAATATTGCTCTCAATATACCGGATTTTCACATATAACCTTTTTAAAACATTGCTGCCATTTTTCATTATAAGCAGGGCCGGCGTTAGGGCGGGGCAAACCAGGCAATTGCCTAGGGCCACCATTCCCCAGGGGGCACCCTGCTGGCTGCTCAGTAGGGGGGGGGGGGGGGCAACTGTTTTAAAATGGCCGCAGCGTTGGCTTCTTGTTAAAGATTAGCAGTCCGGCCGTGGCCCAACTCCGGGCCCCGTGCCCACAGGGGGCCCCCGTCACATTCGGGACATCCCTGTGTCCCGAAAAATCTTTTCAGGACACAAGTAACCCCGTTTACCTCATAGCGGCCCCGCGTTAACTTTAAAAACGCTGGGGCCGTTGGGAGGAAGCGCACGCAGTGATGTCACTGATGTCACGTTAGTGCGCCCATAGCAACAGTACAGCAGAGCGCAGCAGTGAGGAGGACGCGCGGGTATGGTAAGTGACCTGCGGTCATCTTCAGTGTTCCGACTGCCGCTCCTGGGATTGCCCATAGGCCATAGCAGTAGATCATGACCGGGATGGCCCATAGGCCATAGCAGTAGATCGTGACCCCGGAGCGGTGGTCGGAATACTCAAGTGGGGCAGTAATGTGGGGAACTTTACTGCACCTAATGTGGGGGAACTACACTGCACCTAATGTGGGGGAACTACTGTATACTGCACCTAATGTGGGGAACTACTGTATACTGCACCTAATGTGGGGAATTATACTGCACCTAATGTGGGGAACTACTGTATACTGCACCTTATGTGGGGAACAACTGTATACTGCACCTAATGTGGGGAATTATACTGCACCTAATGTGGGGGAACTACTGTATACTGCACCTAATGTGGAGGAACTACTGTATACTGCACCTAATGTGGGGGGACTACTGTATACTGCACCTACTGTGGGGGGACTACTGTATACTGCACCTAATGTGGGGAACAACTGTATACTGCACCTAATGTGGGGGGACTACTGTATACTGCACCTAATGTGGAAGACTATACTGCAGCTAATGTGGGGGAACTATACTGCCAACCTAATGTGGGGGAACTATACTGCCAACCTAATGTGGGGGAACTATACTGCCAACCTAATGTGGGGAGCTATACTGCACCTAATGTGGAGGGAACTGTACTGCACCTAATGTGGAGAACTATACTGCACCTAATGTGGCGGACTATACTGCACCTAATGTAGGGAGAACTATACTGCACCTAATGTGGGGAGAACTATACTGCACCTAATGTGGGGAGAACTATACTGCACCTAATGTGGGGGACTATACTGCACCTAATGTGGGGAGAACTATACTGCACCTAATGTGGGGGAACTATACTGCACCTAATGTGGGGGACTATACTGCTCCTAATGTGGGGGAACTATACTACCAACCTAATGTGGGGGGAGCTATACAAAAATATAAAATTGTACTATTTTGATCCCTATAACTTATTTTTCTGTATATGGGATGTATGAGGGTCATTTTTTGCGCTGTGATTTGTAGTTTTTATCTGTACCATTTTTGTTTTGATGGGACTTTTCAATAGCTTTTTAGATATTTTTTTTATAGTATTTGAAGTGACCAAAAATGTTCAAATCTGGTTAGTAAACTACTACGACTTTTGGGGCCCCACTTTTGATTTTGCCTAGGGCCACGCTAAGCCTAAAACCGGCCCTGATTTAAGGGAGTGTTGTGCCATTTTACTTTTTGAATTTGTGGTGGACTATGATCGGGTCTTGGACGCTGCCACCACTTTATTGAAACATTTGGCAAAGTACTGGTGTATTCCTTCTGTGATTATATATATATATATATATATATACACACACCGTATTTATCGGGGTATACCACGCACCGGCCTATAACACGCACCCTCATTTTAGCAAGGATATTTGGGTAAAAAAAGTTTTTTACCCAAATATCCTTGGTAAAATTAGGGTGCGTGTGTGTGCATGCGTATACCCCGATACACCCCCAGGAAAGGCAGGGGGAGAGAGGCCGTCGCTGCCCACTTCTCTCCCCCTGCCTTTCCTGGGGTCTAGAGCCCTGCTGCCGCTGCTTCTCTCCCGCTGGCTATCTGCGCCGCTGCCCGTTCTCTCCCCCTGACTATCGGTGCCGGCGCCCCATTGCCGGTGCCGATAGCCAGGGGGAGAGAAGCGGCGCCGGCAATGGGGCAGCGGCGCCGATAGCCAGGGGGAGAGAAGGGGCAGCGGCACCCATTGCCGGCGCCGCTGCCCCGTTGCCTCCCCCATCCTCGGTTGTATAATTACCTGTTGCCGGGGTCAGGTCCGCGCTGCTTCAGGCCTCCGGTGTGCGTCCCCTGCGTCGTTGCTATGCACTGCACGGCGCGGCGCAATGATGAGTGACGTCAGTGCGCCGCGCCGTGCAGTGCATAGCAACGACGCAGGGGATGCACACCGGAGGCCTGAAGCAGCGCGGACCTGACCCGGTCAGGTAATTATACAACTGGGGATGGGGGAGGCAACGGGGCAGCGGCGTCGGCAATGGGTGCCGCTGGCCCTTCTCTCCCCCTGGCTATCGGCGCCGCTGCCCCATTGCCGGCGCCGCTTCTCTCCCCCTGGTTATCGGTGCCGACAATGGGGCGCCGGCACCGATAGTCAGGGCGAGAGAACGGGCAGCGGCACCGATAGCCAGGGGGAGAGAAGGGTCGGCAGCAGGGCTCTAGACCCCAGGACAGGCAGGGGCAGAGAAGCCGGCAGCGCTGGCGGTCTCTGCACCTGCAAAGCCGCTGCAGTTCATTGATTTAAAGTGCCCGCTTTAAATCATTGAACTGCAGCGACTTATCGGCGTAAAACACGCAAGTAGACTTTAGGCAAAAAATTTTTGCCTAAAAAGTGCGTGTTATACGCCGATAAATACGATATATATATATATATAGCCACGCAAAGTGATACGCCTGTGCTCGGTGGCCGTTTGCCGGCACAATGACACAATGCTGTGGGGCTAGTATGCAGTAATTTCCAGGGCTGGTTTTCATCCCCAGTCTGGCCCTGCCTGTAGGTAAAGGCAGTTACCCCCCCTCTCTTCACCATAGGTATAGGCAGTTACCCACCCCCCCCTCTCTTCACCATAGGTATAGGCAGTTACCCCCCCCCCCTCTCTCTCTTCCCCATAGGTATAGTAAGTTGCCACAGGGGAATTGGGGTGGGTGGGGTGGAATTCAGAGACACACACACACACACTGGCTGACAGTGTCAGACACACAAACACTGACACACACTGGCCGACGTACACACAAACACTGACTGACAGACACACAAACACTGACACACACATAGTAACAGACACACACAAACACACTTACCTACTACTGCAGCACCTCTCCAGTCTCCTCTCAGTCTTGGCGAGTGACATGATGTCCTGCGCGGGTCTGCGGAGTGATATCACTTCCGCAACGTCCCTCCGCAGATCCAGCCGCCCGGCCGCACAGCATTGCACAGTGCCAGGTAAAGTTTTAGACTGGGACTGGGAGACAGGGACAGCCTCAGAGTCAGTCAGGGTGCTGTGCTGAGGGGCATGTTGCGGGCGCGGCCCGCACACCCCTCTCAGCGGCGCAGGCACCGAACAGAACAGGAGTTTTTTTTTTTAGGTTAGCGTGATGACAGTGAATGAAATTGGGTATTTTTCATCCAAACTTACCGGCACAGCCCGGAATCTGAATGAAAATACCGGCTGTGCGGTAAAATACCGGCAGGGTGGCAACCCTAGTGATGACGCAGCCGTACGTGAAGGCGGGGTGGGGGGGAGGTGGGGGATTTGCGGTATGTCTGGTGGAGTGGCAATGGGGGGCCCGATCCTGTGGCGGCTGGGTCGGGGGCCCCCTTATTCACTGGGCGCGCGGGGGCCTGGAGCAGGTGCTCCAAAGCGCTAGTGATAATCCGGGGCCCCAGCCTAGACGGGGCCCCCCCCCCCGCACCGCGGTGGCTGCGGGGGCCCCCGCTACGCCACTGGATTTAGGGTTATGTTTAGGTCCAGGGTCCTTGCTAGTAGTAGCGGGGAAGTTTGTAAGAACTCACTGTTTGATTCAGGCCGAGGCAGGCAGGCTTTGGCCCAGTGGTTGCCGATGACAGCTGCGCAGATCTTTACTCATCAGCAGCCCACGAGGAAAGAGAGCGATTAATGGCCGCAGCTCCCTTATATGGGCAGGGGCTGGCTGCTTTAGGATTGGTCGCCACCATCTGTCAATCAGCTTTACAAGGTATTGTGGATATCACATGACCCAGAACCTCCAAAGGTCCTCTTACCTACCATAGAGACTCAACTACAGTCACATGACCCGCAGGCCCTGCGACGCTATGCAAGGTAAGTATACACTTTCTATACAGTATTTACATTTATTTTAGCAATATAATAACTATATGAGGTGTGACTAGGGGAAGACTAAAGAAGCGGAATCCCACAGTTACTAGGAACTCTGACAGGGTAATACACAGGGTTATAGTGCAGGTGAACATGAGACCGATGCAAGCTCTTTGACCGATATGCGTACCTGTAGTCCGGCGCAGTGTCCCTCTGAAGGTCCGCTTCTTCCTGTGCTGAATTGCACGCTGGAGGCGGCCCGCCGGCTGGACTTGAATATTCATGGGTGCTGGCCACGTGAGCGCTCAGAAGGCACAAGTGCTCTCGTGACCAACACCCACACTATAACCGGGTGCATCAGGTTTAGTGTGGTGAACGGGTGACCGTTTTCCTTCAAACACAACTTATGTGTGGCCTTTTTCAAAGCCCACATTGCTTTTTATTTTTTTATTTTTATTTCTCCCCCCCCCCCTCCGACAGATGTCTGTCCAGCTGTTGCAAAACTACAACTCCCAGTATACCCTGACAGATGAAGGCCGAAGGCTGGGAGTTGTAGTATTGCAACTGCTGGACAGCCATAGGGGATCAGTGATGCAATATGTCAATCTCGGCCTATGCTGCCTGATCTTGAACTGGCAGCAGGAGCCACAACCACTTTGAACCTTTAAGGACCAAGGACGTATGAGTACGTCCTTGGTCTCGCTCCCATGATATAATGCGGGGTCCCACGGTGACCCCGCATCATATCACGGCGGGCCCGGCGTCATAGTGACCGGAACCCGCCGCTAATAGGGCTCAAAGCTGAGCCACGTGGCTAAAAGTGAAAGTAAAAAGTGCCGGTTAGCTCAGGGAGCTGTTCGGGATCGCCGCGGTGAAATCGCGGCATAACAAACAGCTGTACTACAGGAGGAAGGTCTCTTACCTTCCTTCCTGCAGTCCGATCGCCGATTGAATGCTTCAAGCCTGAGATCCAGGCTTGAGCAATCAATTGCCGAAAACACTGATCAATGCATCCCTATGGGGATGCATTGAACACTGTTAAAGATAAGTAAATGCAATGTTATAGCCCCCTATGGGGGCTATAATATTGCAAAAGAGAAGTGTAAAAAAATCATTAACCCTTTGAATTATCCCTTCTCCTAATAAAAGTTTGAATAACCCGGCATTTCCAATAATAAAAATCGTTGTGCCGTGCGCTATTAACCCGTCCCCTCATCTGTCTCCGTCGCCACCAATCGGCGATTGATTGCTCCAAGCCTGAGATACAGGTTTAAGCAATCGACCGCCTATAACACTGATCAATGCAAAGCTATGGCTTTGCAGGGATCAATGTAAAAGATCAGTGTGTGCAGTGTTATAACTCCCTATGGGAGCTATAACACTGCAAAAAAAAGTGAAAAAAAAAGTTAATAAAGGCCATTTAACCATTTCCCTAATAAAAGTTTGAATCACCCCCTTTTCCCATAAAACAGTGTAAATAAAAACAAAAATAAACATATGTGGTATCGCCGCATGCGGAAATATCCAAATAAAAAAAATATACCGCTAATTAAACCGCACGGTCAATGGCGTACGCGCAAAAAAATTCCAAATAGCATAGCAAAAGTCCAAAATAGCATATTTTTGGTCACTTTTTATATCATGAAAAGATGAATAAAAAGCGATCAAAAAGTCAGATCAATGCAAAAATGGTACCAACAAAAACTTCAGATCATGGCGCAAAAAATGAACCCTCATAGCGCCCTGAACACGGAAAAATAAAAAAGTTATAGGGGTCAGAAGATGACAATTTTAAACGTATACATTTTCCTGCATGTAGTTATGATTTTTTTCTGAAGTAATACAAAATCAAACCTATACAAGTAGGGTATCATTTTAACCGTATGGACCTACAGAATAAATAAAAATGTACTACGTAGAAACGGAAGCCCCCAAAAGTTACAAAATGGCTGTATTTTTTCAATTTTGTCACACAATGATTTTTTTTCCTGTTTCACCGTAGATTTTTGGGTAAAATGACTGATATAATTACAAAGTAGAATTGGTGGCGGAAAAAATAAGCCATAATACAGATTTTTAGGTGCAAAATTTAAAGAGTTAGGATTTTTTAAAGGTAAGGAGGAAAAAACGAAAGAGCAAAAACCGAAAAACGCCCGTTCCTTAAGGGGTTAAATCAATAAGCAGCGCTGGCTGCTGGGACGTCTGACGAATAATATCCTTCCGCTCCATACTGCAACGTCAGGGGCATCACTCGTCATACGTCCCAGCAGCCAGCGCTGCCCATTGGGAGAGATTTATCAAAACCTGTCCAGAGGAGAAGTTGCTGAGTTGTCCATAACAACCAATCAGATCGCTTCTTAAATTTTTTTTAGAGGCCCTTTCAAAAATGAAAGAAGTGATCTGATTGGTTGCTGCGGGCAACTCTGCAACTTTTTCTCTGGACAGGTCTTGATGAATCTCCCCCATTGAGCCTGTCAGAGCCGCAGTGATCTGTGTAAGAAACCTATGGGCCCAGGCTGTTAGGGCCACCAAATGATATTACAAATACTGAGTGTCCGGTTAGGAGAAACAAATATAATGTACCCACAGGGAGTGAGCCATTTTAATAAAAATTGCCAAAAATCCCTGAGATAAGTCATGCAGAATATGTTAAAAAGGTTTTTTGATTTTCAGCCAATCAGAAAGCAGCACGACTCAAATAGAACTCCCGTGAGGTCACACATGTGATGTCATCAGTGAGGGGCCTAAACTGTAGGAACCTAGGAATACACATTCATACCCGCCTGTGACTGGTAAGTATCACATCTTTTTGTCCGGTTCCATGTGCATTTCTATAATAAACATGTAACTAATCTCTCTTTTCTTTTCCTTTCTTAGATGCACACCTTCCAGGCTGTGGGGCAGCACATACACGGACACATTGGCCCAAATTCTAGAGGTAACCTCCTTTAGTATGCCCAGAGGAAGGGCAGTACAGTAGCCATGGATTCCCTACAGGTTTCCTCCCCTCTGGAGGTTTTTCCTGTCCTGAGTTAGTTACTGTCCGCTCTTTGTGAGTGATGGAGGTTACATAAAATCCCTACACAGACATTTTAATAAATAATAAATAAAGTTCCCTTTTTTTAAACTGTTCTTTGACTTGTTCGACTCATTTATTTTATTTGTGTGTGTGAAAAATAGTGTTAGCAAAATGTGGATGACAGAAGTGTCCAAAACTGCTGCCCGATCTGCCCCATGTGATGAGGTGAGAGGCGGCTGATGCTGGGGGGTATAGTTGTCCAGGCAACCGTAGGGCACCCAGCAAGTTCTGATGTCTTATGCCCAGAAATGGTCGGCTACTCACTGTGTCAGAAGATTCTCATCCTAGATATGAAGACAATCAGGGATCAAAACCTGTGGAGAGGAAAAGATGACCAGTTGCCCATAGCAACCAATCAGATCACTTCTATTTTTCAGAGGTCTTGTTAAGAATGAAAGAAGCGATCTGATTGGTTGCTATGGGCAACTGATCAACTTTTCCCCTGCACGGGTTTTGATAAATCTCCCCAATAATTATTACAACCATGTCACACACTTAGGGTTGCCCCCTGGCTGGTATTTTACCAGCACAGCTGGTATTTTAGACACCCTGCCAGTATTTGTAATATAAAAATATATTGGTAATTGGTGAAGATTTCTCCCTCACCGACAGGAGCTTAGCACACTCAGCACAAAGGGAGAAGATTAACCCCTTAAGGGCCACGGGCGTATGGGTACAACCTTGCTCCCTGGTACTTAAGGACGCCCGTGGGAATTTCCGTCACCCCCCGTGTGCCGGGCGGGGACCGGACCGGGATGACTGCTGATATTTATCTGCAGGCATCCCGTGCCAATGCCCAGGGGGGTCCTCAGACCACCCCATGTCAGCAATCGCCACAAATCGACGGTGAATTCACACCGGCGATTTGCGACGATTCTGTGTCACACGGGTCTCCGCTGACCCGAAAAATAAGGGATAGGAGATAGGTGGCAGGGGTGCCACCCCTCCTATCCCTGCTATTGGTTAATCACAAGTGATCGACCAATAGCAGATTGGGGGCGGGGGATTAACGTTCGGTTCCCCCCCCCACTCTGCCCACCCACTGTTGTCCAGGCAGAGCAGGGGAACCGTCGGTGAACGGCGCCAGAGGTTACTTACCCTTGGCTGCGATCCCCGGCCGCGATCCTCGGCGGCGGTGATGACGTGCGACAGGCTCCATGGATCCTACGGAAGCCGGCAAATAGTTGCCTAGCAACATCTGGAGGGCTACAGTTGCTACAGTTGTTACTGTAGCCCTCCAGATGTTGCATAACTACAACTCCCAGCATGCCCAAACAGCTGTTTGCTGTTTCGGCATGCTGGGATTTGTAGTTTCGCAACAGCTAGAGGGCTACATTTTGGAGATCACTGTGCAGTGGTCTCTAAACTGTGGCCCTCTAGATCTTGCAAAACTACAACTCCCAGCATGCAGACACAGCAGTTAGCTGTCTGGGCATGCTGTGATTTGTAGTTTTGAAACATCTGGGGGGGCTACAGTTTGGAGATTACTGTGCAGTGGTCTCTAAACTGTAGCCCTCCAGATGTTGGAAAACTGCAAATCCCAGCATGCCCAAACAGCAAACAGCTGTCTCGGCATGCTGAGAGTTGTAGTTGCGTACCTCCAGCTGTTGCATAACTACATCCCCCAGCATTCCCTTCGGCAATCAATACATGCTGGTAGTTGTAGTTTTGCAACAGCTGGAGGCACACTGGTTGGAAAATACTGAGCTAGGTAACAGAACCTAACTGAAGGTTTTCCAGCCAGTGTGCCTCCAGCTGTTGCAAAAGTACAACTTCCAGCATTCAAAGTCTGCCAGTGCATGCTGGGAGTTGTAGTTTTGCAACAGCTAGAGGTTTGCCTCCCCACCCCCATATGAATGTACAGGGTACATTCACATGGGCGGGTTTACAGTGAGTTTCCTGCTTCAAGTTTGAGCTGTGGCAAATTTTCCGCCACAGCACAAACTCCTAGCGGGAAACTCACTGTAAACCCCGCCAGTGCGAATGTACCCTAAAAACACTGCACTACACTACACTAACACATAATAAAGGGTAAAACACTACATATACACCCCGTTACACTGTCCCCACCAATAAAAATGAAAAACGTATCGTATGGCAGTGTTTCCAAAATGGAGCCTCCAGCTGTTGCAAAACAACCACTCCCAGCATTTCCGGACAGCCACTGACTGTCCAGGCATGCTGGGAGTTTAGCAACAGCTGGAGGCACCCTGTTTGGGAATCACTGGCGTAGAATACCCCTATGTCCACCCCTATGCAATCCCTAATTTAGTCCTCAAATGCTTATGGCGCTCTCTCACTTTGAAGCCCTGTCGTATTTCAAGGAAACAGTTTAGGGCCACATATGTGGTATTTCTGTACTCGGGAGAAATTGCGTTACAAATTTTGGGGGGCTTTTTCTTCTTTTACCCCTTATGAAAAGGAAAAGTTAAGGTCTATACCAGCCTGTTAGTGTAAAAAAAATGTTGCACTAACATGCTGGTTTTGCCTCATACTTTTTATTTTCACAAGCGGTATAGGGAAAAAAAGACCCCAAAAATTTGTAACGCAATTTCTCCTGAGTATGCAAATGTGGGCATAAAATGCTCTGCGGACGCCCAACAAGGCTCAGGAGTGAGAGAGCGCCATGTACATTTGAGGCCTAAATTGGTTATATGCACAGGGGTGGCTGATTTTACAGCAGTTCTGACATAAACACAATGTAACAAGGAGTATGTAACAAGGGGTATAGTGAGCCTTAACATCCCACAGGTGTTTGACGAATTTTGTTAAAGTTGAATGGAAAGATAACAAAAAAATAATTTTTTCACTAAAATGCTGGTGTTACCCTAAATTTTTCATTTTCACAATGGAAAATAGGAAAAAAGCCCCCCAAAATTTGTAACCCCATTTCTTCTGAGTAAGAACATAACCCATATGTGAATGTAAAGTGCTCTGCAGGCAAACTACAATGCTCAGAAGAGAAGGAGCACCATTGGGGTTTTGGATAGAATATTTGTCCAGAATTGAAGGCCACGTGTGTTTACAAAGCCCCCGTGGTACCAGAACAATGGACCCCCACATGTGACACCATTTTGGAAAATACACCCCTCACAGAATTTAATAAGGGGTGCAGTGAGCATTTACACCCCACAGGTGTCTGACAGATTTTTGGAACAGTGGTCCGTGAAAATGAAAAATTTTAATTTTCATTTGCACAGCCCACTGTTCCAAAGATCTGTCAAACGCCAGTGGGGTGTAAATGCTCAGTGCACCCCTTATTAAATTCTGTGAGGGGTGTAGTTTCCAAAATGGGGTCACATGTGGGGGGCATCCACTGTTCTGGCACCATGGGGGGATTTGTAAACGCACATTCTCCCCGACTTCCATTCCAAACAAATTCTCTCTCCAAAAGCTCAATGGCGCTCCTCCTCTTCTGAGCATTGTAGTTCGCCAGCAGAGCACTTGACGTCCACGCGTCGGTTATTTCCATACTCAGAAGAAATGGGGTTACAAATTTTGGGGGGCATTTTCTCCTATTACCCCTTGTAAAAATGTTAAATTTGGGGAAAAACCAGCATTTTAGTGAAGAAATTTTTTTTTTTCATTTACACTTCCGACTTTAACAAAAAGTCGTCAATGCCATGTGGGGTTTTTCTTTGCTGTTCTGGCACAATAGGGGCTTCCTAAATGCGACATGCCCCCCATAAACCATTTCACCCAAAAAAAATTCATTTACACATCCGACTTTAATGAAAAGTTGTCAAACACCTGTGGGGTGTTAAGGCTCACTGGACCCCTTGCTACGTGCTTTGAGGGATGTAGTCTCCAAAATAGTATGCCATGTGTTTTTTTTTTTTTTTTTGCTGTTTTGGCATAATAGGATCTTCCTAAATGTCACATGCCCCCCAAAACCATTTCAGCAAAATATACTCTCAAAAATCTCATTATCGCTCCTTCCCTTCTGAGCCCTCTACTGCGCCCGCAGAAAACTTGACATACACATATGAGGTATTTCCTTACTCGAGAGAAATTGGGTTAAACATTTTGGGGGGCTTTTTCTCCTATGACCCCTTGTAAAAAATCAAAAACTGGGTCTACAAGAAGATGCGAGTGTAAAAAATGAAGATTTAGAATTTTCTCCTTCACTTTGCTGCTATTCCTGTGAAACACCTAAAGGGTTAACACACTTATTGAATGTCATTTTAAATACTTTCATGGGTGCAGTTTTTATAATGGGGTCATTTGTGGGGTATTTCTAATATGAAGGCCCTTCAAATCCACTTCAAACTTGAACTGGTCCCTGAAAAATTCCGATTTAGAAAATGTTATGAAACATTGGAAAATTGCTGCTGAACTTTAAAGCCCTCTGATGTCTTCCTAAAGAAAAAACATGTCAACTTTATGATGCAAATATAAAGTAGACATATTGTATATGTGAATCAATACATAATTTATTTGGGATGTCTATTTTCCTTACAAGCAGAGAACTTAAAAGTTAGAAACATGCTAAATTTTAAAAAAAATTTTATCAAATGTTGGAATTTTTCACCAAGAAATGATGCAAGTATTGACGAAAATTTACCACTAACATAAAGTAGAATATGTCACAAAAAAAAACAATCTCATAATCAGAATGAAAAGTAAAACCATGCCAGAGTTATTAATGCTTAAAGTGACAGTGGTCAGGTGTGCAAAAAACGCTCTGGTCCTTAAGGTGAAAATGGGCTTGGTCCTTAAGGGGTTAACCACCTCCTGGCCGCCCTGATCCTACACTAAGTGACTGCAGCCCCTGTAAGCACTTACACTGTGACTGATAAGGAGGGGGAGGGAGGGGAGATGGCACAGCAGCAGACTGATAAGAACATTAACCCCTTAAGGACTCAGGGTTTTTCAGTTTTTGCACTTTCGTTTTTTCCTCCTTACCTTTTAAAAATCATAACCCTTTCAATTTTCCACCTAAAAATCCATATTATTGCGTCACCAATTCTACTTTGCAGTTACATTAGTCATTTTACCCAACATGTCACGGCGAAACGGAAAAAAAAATCATTGTGCAACAAAATCGAAGAAAAAAAGCCATTTTGTAAATTTTGGGGGCTTCCGTTTCTATGCAGTGCATATTTCGGTAAAAATGACACCTTACCATTATTCTGTAGGTCCATACGGTTAAAATGATACCCTACTTATGTAGGTTTGATTTTGTTGTACTTCTGGAAAAAATCATAACTACATGCAGGAAAATTTATACGTTTAAAAATGTCATCTTCTGACCCCTATAACTTTTTTATTTTTCCACGTACAGGGCGGTATGAGGACTCATTTTTTGCGCCGTGATCTGAAGTTTTTATTGGTATGATTTTTGTTTTGATCTGACCAAAAATACGCTTTTTTGGACTTTGGAATTTTTTTGCGCATACGCCATTGATCGTGCAGTTTAATTAATTATATATTTTTATAGTTCGGACATTTACGCACGCGGCGATACCACATATGTTTATTTATTTTTTATTTACACTGTTTTAATTTTTTATGGGAAAAGGGGGGTGATTAAAATTTTTATTAGGGAAGGGGTTAAATGACCTTTATTAACACTTTTTTTTAACTTTTTTTTTGCAGTGTTATAGGTCCCATAGGGACCTATAACACTGCACACACTGATCTCTCATGCTGATCACTGTTATCGGCGCTTGACTGCTCCTGCCTGGATCTCAGGCACGGAGCAGTCATTCGTCGATCGGACCCCCCCGAGGAGGCAGGTAAGGACCCTCCCAGTGTCCTGTAAGCTGTTCGGGACGCCGCGATTTCAGCGCGGCGGTCCCGAACAGCCCGACTGAGCCGGCGGGATACTTTCACTTCAGACGTGGCGGTCAGCTTTGATCACCGCGTCTGAAGGGTAAATACAGGGCATCACCGCGATCGGTGATGTCCTGTATTAGCCGCGGGTCCCGGCCGTTGATAGCCGCCGGGACCGACCTGATATGACGCGGGGACACAACTACAGTACTACAACTCCCATTGTAATGTGTCTGTTCAGCCTGTGCCTCTTCCAACTTTTAGCCTTATGGGGGCACAGATGGATCACACTGGGAGTTGTAGTACTTTAACTTTTAGGGTACATTCCCACACGGCGTATTTTGCTGCGCATTTGCTGCGTATTTTCCACCCCATTGACTTCGACAGAGAAAATAAAATACGCAGCAGCAAATACGCAGCAAATACGCAGCAAATACGCCGTGTGGGAATGTACCCTTACTTTGTGAAATACAGTTCCCCTATAACTCTGCAGCTTCTGTAGAAGTAAGAGGCTCAGCCTTAGGGTCTGTTCACACATCCTTATTTATGCTGCAGATTTTGCTGTCTATTGACTTCAATGGGTAACTAAATCTGCTACAGCAAATCTGCAGCAGAAAAAACACAGTGTGAACTCTCCCTTAGGGTGCCTTCGCATGAGAAGATTTGTTTTCAAACTCGTACCATGTTTCTCGCAGTGAGTTTGAATAAGGGCGGGCTCTCTGCGGCCTTCCACAGTAGATTTTTGGCAGCGTAATTTCCACTGTGGAAAATCCGCCACAGACCCTGTTGACTGCTCTATATTTGCAGCAGACAGACATAATTACAGGGACTCAACCTGACAGGACTGTAGGACCATATCCCATACTGGGACACCACATATCATTGTATTCTAATCAGGGTGCATACAGCTGTTGCAAAATTAACTCTCTCCCACCCAGCGGTCGCTCCACCCATTGAAGCAGGACAGACTCCCTCTGATCACCTGACTAATGATGTCAGGTCTCGACACACTGTAAACTGGGAAATCCCAAGAAATGAGTAATTTTGTACGCTGTTAAAGGGGTACTCCGCAAAAAAGCATCTTATCCCCTATCCAAAGTATAGGGGATAAAATGTTCGATAGCAGGGGTCCATAGACATGAATGGAGGGGGAGTGGCGGGACGTCACAAACGTGGAAGCTCCAAGCTTCCATTTTCCGGATGTTGCTGCTGCCGGACCAGAGATCGCGAGGCTCCCCAGCGGTGGGACCCCCGTGATCAGACATCTTATCCCTTATTCTTTGGATAGGGAATAGGACATCTAGGGGTAGAGTTCCCCTTTGAAAATAAATATTGGGGCGAAAATCACAGAAGAATTGTAAGACCACCGCCACACACAGGTACAGACACAATATTATGAACTACAATAACTTTACAAGCCCTGTAGCACAGTCAAATAAAAAAAGATTCTGGAATAACCCTTTAACCTCTTAAGGACGCAGGGTGTACCTGTACGCCCTGCGCCTGGTCCCGGTAAATAACGCAGGGTCAGTCCTGGCGGCTAATGATAGCTGGGACCCTGGGCTAATAGCATGCGGCACCGATCGTTGTGCCGTGCGCTATTAACCCGTTCCCTCACCTGTCTCCGTCGCCACCGATCGGCGATTGATTGCTCCAAGCCTGAGATACAGGCTTAAGCAATCGATCGCCTATAACACTGATCAGTGCAAAGCTATGGCTTTGCAGGGATCACTGTAAAAGATCAGTGTGTGCAGTGTTATAACTCCCTATGGGAGCTATAACACTGCAAAAAAAAAAAAAGGTGAAAAAAATTGTTAATAAAGGTCATTTAACCCTTTCCCTAATAAAAGTTTGAATCACCCCCTTTTCCCATAAAAAATGTAAATAAAAACAAAATAAACATCTGTGGCATTGCCGCATGCGGAAATGTCCGAATTATAAAAATATATAGTTTATTAAACTGTACGGTCAAAGGCATACATGCAAAAAAAATTCCAAAGTCCAAAAATACTTATTTTTGGTCACTTTTTATTTCATGAAAAAATGAATAAAAAGCAATCAAAAAGTTCAGATTACGGCGCAAAAAATTTAGCCCTCATACCGGCCCGTACACAGAAAAATTAAGGGGTCAGAAGATGAGAATTTTTTACGTAGAAATTTTCCTGCATGTAGTTATGATTTTTTTCAGAAGTAATACAAAATAAACCTATATAAGTAGGATATCATTTTAATTGTATGGACCTACAGAATAAAGATAAGGTGTCATTTTTACTAAAAAATGCACTGCATAGAAACGGAAGCCCCCAAAAGTTAAAAAATTGCATTTTTTTTTTTCAATTTTGGTTTGGTAAAATGACTAATGTCACTGCAAAGTAGAATTGGTGGCGCAAAAAATAAACCATGATATGGAATTTTATGTGCAAAATTGAAAGTGTTATGATTTTTAGAAGGTGATGAGGAAAAAATGAAAATGCAAAAACAGAAAAACCCTGCGTCCTTAAGGGATTAAGGTAGGATAAATCTCTGTATACAGATTGGGGTTTTGGGGCACAGTTCACACTAATGACTACCAAGAGGGGGTTGTCCACTAATAAGCAGCATATATTTTTATCAATAATGCTGCTGGAAATTTATAGCATAAATTCATATATGGCGCCAGTATATAGTATAAATTCAATACAGGGGTCAGTATATAATAAATCTTCATATATGGGGTCAGTATATAATATAGATTCATCTATGGCGCCAGTATATAGTATAAATTCATATATCGGGTTCAGTATACAGTATAAATTAATTTGTAGGGATCAGTATATATACATGTGGAGGTATTAAAAGATTTATTTAAAAAAATTTAAAAAAGGAGAAATACATTTTAATATATGTGGGCAGCCCATCTATATAGGTGTGGCTCACACATGGGTGAGCGGCTCATCGGGCCCCCCATGATCCACTCAGGCCCATCGCTACAGGACAGGCAAACCAAGCAATTGCTTGGGGCCCTGAGCTGGCCCAGGGCCCCGAGAAGAGCCGGTGCTTGCCCGTCCTGTAGCGACGGGGCAATTCCCCCATCACTATTAAGAACATCCCTGTGTCCCAAAAGATGTTTTCGGGATACAGGGATGCCCCCGTTAACTCTCTGCAGCCCTGAGTTAAGTTTAAAAACACAGGGGCCGCGGGGAGATGGTGTACGCCGGGACGTCACTGACATCCCATGTGTGCGCCCATAGCAACGGAGGCGCAGAAGACCGGAGCATCAAGGAGGAGGAAGACGCGCGCTGGCCAGCTTGGTAAGTGACCAGCGGGATGTCATCTTCGATGCTACGACCACCACTTCTCCGGTCCCAGGAACTAATGCTATGGCCGGACAGGAGGAGCGGTGGACGGAACACTGAATTGGGGCAGTACACAGGCATACAGCGTCCAGCCATACACTGTATATGGCTGGAGGCTGTATGTCTGACAGGAACACTGCCTACCTAATGTGGCGGAACACTGCCTACCAAATGTGGGGGAACACTGTCTACCTAATGTGGGGGAACACTGCCTACCTAATGTGGGGGAACACAGCCTACCTAATGTGGGGGAACACTGCCTACCTAATGTGGGGGAACAATGTCTGCCTAATGTGGGGGAACACTGCCTGCCTAATGTGGGGGAACACTGCCTGCCTAATGTGGGGGAACACTGCCTGCCTAATGTGGGGGAACACTGCTGCACCTAATGTGGGGGGAACACTGCTGCACCTAATGTGGGGGGAACTATGCTGCACCTAATGTGGGGAAACTCTGCTGCACCTAATGTGGGGGGAACTCTGCTGCACCTAATGTGGGGGGAACTCTGCTGCACCTAATGTGGGGGGAACTCTACTGCACCTAATGTGGGGGGAACTCTACTGCACCTAATGTGGGGGCCTCGTATCGACATTCCCTCACGTCACGCTCCCAGAATTCAAGGGCCGGCGTTACTATGTCCTGACGCCAGCCCTAGAGCGTGACGTGCGTGAACATCAAGGGGGGCCTCCATATCTATTTTGCTTGGGGCCCCCAAATTCCTTCCAACGGCCCTGGATCCACTCTTGCCGGGGGTCCCCATGAGTTGTCAATCCACCCCTGCCTCCCGCTGTGAACCTCACTGTCAGGCTCTGAAGGGTGAGCAGTTAATTTGTCGACGCTGAACTGGTATGTGACGCAACGTGCCTGGACATGGGCAAAGCTTCCTGTTATGTCACGAATATATAATTAATTATGCAAATTAGCATGGCCATTTTTTTAATTTTTTATTTTTTTTGCAAGAAAGGTGGCAACCCTATCTATTAGTAGTTTAACAATGATACTGACCCCCAGCCCCCCACCCCGCCATGTCGGCGATCGCAGAAAATCGCATGCCGATTCAGACATGCGATTTTCTGCTATTTCGGGCTGATCGTTTCTCTGGTGACCTGATCGCCATGAAAATAGGGATGATTGGATGATCATCCTGAGGGATAGGAGCGAGATTGCAGCGCTGCAATCTCCTCCTATCCCCTGCCATTAGTCAGAAATGGAAACCCCCGGTTCTGCGCAGCCCTGGATGTCGGGCAGAACGGGGGGAGAAGATGGCGGCCGGTACCTGCAAAGAAGATGCGATGGGGATCGGCGATCATCGGTGGAGACAGCGGAGATCAGCGGCGCAGGTAGGGAGACGAAGGTGAGGGGTGAAAAAAAAGTGGCAGTAAGCGATATTTACTGCTGCCCTTCTAGTGGGTGCCAAACTGCAACTCCCAGCATGCCCAGACCATGTCTGGTCATGCTGGGAGTTGTAGTTTTGCAACATCTGGAGGGTCACAGTTTGGAGATCACTATTAGGGTGCGTTCACACGCTCTCTGTTTTTGCAGGTTTTTCGCAGCTTATTAGAAAGGGGCGGGCTCTTCTCGGCTGTCCATAGCAGATTGTCTGCGGCAGAATTTACGCTGCGGAAAATCCGCCGCAAGCCCCACTGAAGTCAGTAGGGACTGAGGCGTATTTTGCGCAGCGTAAATTCCGCCGCGGACAATCTGCTATGGACAGCCGAGAAGAGCCCGCCCCTTTCTAACACGCTGCGGAAAACCCGCAAAAAACAGAGAGCGTGTGAACGCACCTTTACAGTGGTGCCCAAACAGTAGCCCTCCAGATGTTGCCAAACTACAACTCTCAGCATGCCTAGACTGCCCAGGCATGCTGGGAGTTGTAGTTCTGTAACATCTGTCCCTTCAGATTTTGCAATTTTCATGAAAATTTAGAAAATTGCTGCTCTACTTTGAAGCCCTCAAATTTTTTCAAAAAGTCAAAATATGTCCATTTTATGATGCCAACATAAAGTAGACATATGGTATTTGTGAATCAATATAAAATTTATTTTGAATATTCATTTTCCTTACAAGCAGAGAGCTTCAAAGTTAGAAAAATTCAAAATTTTCATAAAATTTTGGTATTTTTCACCAAGAAAGGATGCAAGTAATGACCAAAATTTACCACGAAAATAAAGTAGAATATGTCACAAAAAAACAATCTCAGAATCAGAATAATCGATAAAAGCATCTTAGAATTATTAATGCTTAAAGTGACGGTGGTCAGAAATGCAAAAACGGCTGCGTCCTTAAGGTGAAAATGAGCTGCGCCCTTAAGGGGTTAAGGACACCAGCTGCTTTTACCTTAAAGGGGTTCTCCGCCCCTAGACATCTTATCCCCTTTCCAAAGGATCTACTATGCGGCACCCACCTTTAGCGGCTTCCGGAACCGCTGGAGGTCCTCAGGCTGAGTCCATCTCGACCACGGGGATGGAAGATAGTGACGTCAAGATTCCGCCTCGTGTGACGTCACACTCCGCCCCTATGTCACGCCCCCTCCCATAGACTTGCATTGAGGGGCGGAGTGTGACGTCACACGGGGGCGGAGTCGTGACGTCACGATCTTCCGTCCCCGTGGTCGAGATGGACTCAGCCTGAGGGCCTCCAGCGGTTCCGGAAGCCACTAAAGGTGGGTGCCGCATGGTAGATCCCGGGGGTCCCCAGCAGCGGGACCCCGGTGATCTGACTTCTTATCCTCTATCCTTTGGATAGGGGATAAGATGTCTAGGGGCAGAGTACCCCTTTAATGACCAGGCCCAATTTTTCAAATCTGTCCTGTGTCTCTTTAAGTGGTAATACCTCTGACATGCATTTACTTAGCAACGTGATTCTGAGATAGTTGTTTTCATGATATATTGTACTTTATATTAGTGGTAAAACTTGATTTATGCAGCATTTTTTGTGGAAAAACTCCAAAATATTGTGAAAAATTTGAAAAAGTTCTGGCGTTTCTTTACTTTTTTTTTCTCTTTTTTTTATGGAATTCCCTGTATGGTAAAAATTACGTTATTTTAATTCTTTAGGTCGGAACGATTATAGCAATACCAAATTGATATAGCTTTTTTTATGTTATTTTTATTCTTTTCTAAACAAAATCCTTTTTTCCCTTTTTTGCATAGTCATGTTCTGACAGCAATAACTTTTTTTTATTTTTCAGCCAAGGCCATTGTGTGGGGGCTTATTTTTTGCAAGACAAGCTGTACTTTTTATTGGTACCATTTTTTTGTGATCCATGCTACCTTTTGACCTTTTTGTGTTTATTTATTTTTTACTCTTTTTTTACGGCGATCACCGTGCGGGATAAATATATAAATATATATACTTCCTCTCTCAAGGACACAGCACCAATCAGGAGGTCCGGATTAAATGCAGTAAAAGCTGCTTTATTGCATCAGGGTAAAAAGATGCGACGTTTCGGCTCAGTAGCCTTTCTCAAGCATCTCATGCTTGAGAAAGGCTACTGAGCCGAAACGTCGCATTTTATACCCATATGCAATAAAGTTGCTTTTACTGCCTTTAATCCGGACCTCCGGATTGGTGCTGAGTCCTTGAGAGAGGAAGTATATATATATATATATATATATATATATATATATCCTGTCAAACCCATAGATTCTGTGATCAGGACTGATCACGGCATCTATGGGGTTAATGCTGCCTAGACCAGCGCGATCACGGTCTCGGTAGCTGCGGCGGGACCTTGGCTGTGATTGACAGCTGGGTCCCGCCGTCAAACTCCTGCAGCGCATCACGCAGAGCAGGAGATCGCTAGGACGTATGCATACTTACAGTTGCACTAACAAGCTAGCAACTTGGACATATACATACGTCCTGGGGCGGGAAGGGGTTAAAAATAGTACAATAATAGAAAATGTAAACATGGGTATTGTTTAAATCACTGACCCACGGAATAAAGAGAACATGTCAGTTTTTACCATCATATGCACTACGTAAAAATGAAAACCCCAAAATTTGCAACATTTTTTTTTCAATATCTCCCACCCTCCCCCCAAAAAAAACAATATAATGTGGAATTTTGTTTTGCTCTACATACAAAATAAAACGTGTCATTACAAAGTACAATTGTTTGCACAAACAAAACAAGGTTCTTTGAAATGGGCTGTGACTCAAAGAGTTAAAGCGTTATCCACCATAGGGTGATACTAGTACTTACCAGCCAGACAGTAATGGACATGCTTAGGAAGGATCTGTGCTTGTCTTGGGGCTAAATGACTGTGTTTTAAGTACACGAGAATGCTGCTGATTTTTTGTGAACTGTTTATATTTCCTGTTGGAGTTCCTTCTCTCCAACGACAAGTCCCAGGATTCCTTGTATGTAAATGTGAGGTCACTTTTTTCCTCTTATGCATCATCGTGTTCCTGAAAGCCGCTGTGCCGGCCTTGAGATCGCAGGGATCCCCAGTGGTCGGACCCCCCATGATCAGACATCTTATCCCCTATCCTTTGGATAGGGGATAAGAAGTTTAGGGGCGGAGTACCCCTTTATCGACCGGGAAGGGAGTTTTGTTTTTCCTCCTCACCTTCTAATATCTATAATGCTTAAAATGTTTCCACCTGCAGACCCATTTAAGACTTGTTTTGTGAGCCGCCAACTGTACTTAGTAATATTTTGCTTCTGTGCTATTTTTTTGCACCATAATCTGTAGTTTTTATCAGTACCCTTTTTGCTTTGATGGAATTTTTTGATCACTTTTTTTTCTGGTTTGTGAAGTGACCCAAAAATTTTTTTTTTTACTTTTCCGTAAACTTGTCACATGTTTTGTTACCCAGAGAGCACCAGCTAACCAGGTGACCTGCAGCTTGACCTATGGGCTCCTTGCTCAGCCCCATTTATAATGAGGGGGAGCCATTATAATCTCTCTCTTCCACCACATTCTCTGCTAAGGTCAAGTTCAGTCCCAGTGCCAGTGTCCAGCATTTCAGAGCCAGTGTCCAGCATTCAGGAGGCCTCAAGCCTAACCAGCAGCCACATGTCAGTAAGTCAAGTAGTCTATGTCTGCTGTCACTACCTACAGTCAAGTCAAGTCTATTATAGTCAGCGTGGCTGAGTTAAAGTCTGTCCAAACACTGCAAGTCCCAGCAAGCTGCAAGGTCCCCTCTGTGTTAATGGTCACCTCTCTGGGATCCTGGCCTAGCTGTAAAGACTGTACTATCTGTCTACCTCAGTAAAGCTACCGTTAACCCTAAACTGGTCTTGGACTACTATTACACTGCCTAACCTAGGAATAGCGTTGCTACTGTTAGGGTGGTTACCGGGAAAGCCACACCCTTGCATCACGAACATTTAGGGGTTAATAACATCTGCCCCTGGGCTATAACATACAGGGCCGTTTGAAGGAATTTGGGTGCCCCAAGCAAAATGGACATGGAGGCCCCCCCCCCCCCTTGATGTTCACGCACGTCACGCTCTAGGGCCGGCGTCAGGACGTAGTAACGTCAGCCCTTGAATACTGGGAGCGCGACGTGAGCGAACGTCTATACGAGGCCCCCACATTAGGTGCAGCACAGTTCCCCCACGTTAGGTGCGACACAGTCCCCCCCCCCCACGTTAGGTGCGGCACAGTCCCCCCCCCCCCCACATTAGGTGCGGCACAGTTCCCCCATGTTAGGTGCGGCACAGTTCCCCCCACATTAGGTGCGGCAGAGTTCCCCCCACATTAGATGCAGCAGAGTTCCCCCACATTAGGTGCAGCAGAGTTCCCCCCACATTACGTGTAGCAGGGTTTCCCCCACATTAGGTGCAGCAGAGTTCCCCCCACATTAGGTGCAGCAGAGTTCTCCCCACATTAGGCTAGCAGTGTTCCCCCACATTAGGTGCAGTATAGTTCCCCCACATTAGGCTGTAGTTCCCCCACATTAGGTGCAGTATAGTTCCCCCACATTAGGTGCAGTATAGTTCTCCCCACATTAGGGGCAGTACAGTTCCCCCACATTAGGTGCAGTATAGTTCTCCCCACATTAGGTGCAGTATAGTTCTCCCCACATTAGGTGCAGTACAGTTCCCCCACATTAGGTGCAGTATAGTTCTCCCCACATTAGGTGCAGTATAGTCCCCCACATTAGGTGCAGTATAGTTCTCCCCACATTAGGTGCAGTATAGTTCTCCCCACATCAGATGCAGTATAGTTCTCCACATTAGGTGCAGTATAGTTCCCCACATTAGGTGCAGTATAGTTCTCCCCACATTAGATGCAGTATAGTTCTCCACATTAGGTTGGCTGTATAGTTTACCCCACATTAGGTGCAGTATAGTTCTCCACATTAGGTTGGCTGTATAGTTTACCCCACATTAGGTGCAGTATAGTTCTCCACATTAGGTTGGCAGTATAGTTTACTGCCCTACTTCAGTGCTCCGAGCACTGCTCCTCTGGTCCGACCACCATAGCAGTAGGTCCCGGGACTGGAGGAGCGGTGGTCGGAGCACTGAAGCTGATGTGCCGCTGGTCACTTACCATGCTGGCAAGCACATGTCCTGTTCGCTGCTCCGCTCCTCCGCGTTGCTTTCCAATGGGTGCACGCACGGAACGGTGCAATTGCCCCGTCCCCCCCCCCCTGGATCTGCCACTGCATGCATTATATACACACACAACACACTGTATACATTACATACTGTACATGCATGCTTCATACACAGATACTGTTCACATTACATACTGTACATGCATGCTTCATACACACACAACACACTGTACACATTACATACTGTACATGCATGCTTCATACACACACAACACACTGTACACATTACATACTGTACATGCATGCTTCATACACACACAACACACTGTACACATTACATACTGTACATGCATGCTTCATACACACAAACACATTGTACGCATTACATACTGTACATGCATCATACACACACATACTGTACACATTACATACTGTACATGCATCATACACACACACACTGTACACATTACATACTATACATGCATTATACACACACACATACTGTACATGCTTCATACACACAGCATACTGTACACATTACATACTGTAAATGCATCACACACACTGTACACATTACATACTATACATGCATCATACACACACACACTGTACACATTACATACTATACATGCATCATACACACACATACTGTACACATCACATACTGTACATGCATCATACACACACACTCTGTACACATTCCATACTATACATGCTTCATACACACACAGATACTGTACACATTGCATACTGTACATGCATCATACACACACACACTGTACACATTCCATACTATACATGTATCATACACACACACTCTGTACACATTACATACTATACATGCATCATACACACACACACACACACACACACACTGTACACATTACACACATATATGCTTCATACACAGACAGATAGAATAGATCAGTGTTTCCCAACCAGGATTCCTACAGAGGTTGCAAAACTACAACTCCCAGCATGCCCAGACAGCCTTTGGCTGTCCGGGCATGATGGGAGTTGTAGTTTTGCAACAACTGGAGGCCCCCTGGTTGGGGAACACTGGTATAGATAAACACATGCACTTTACATATAGTCATCCACAGTAGTAACACACACACAGGCACAGTACATAGACATACACATATGTACACACATATATATATCCACACACACGCTTATACACATATATACATGCAGGGACACCTACTGTAGTCAGGCCCCATGTTGTACAGCCTCTGCGGTCTCCTTTTCTCACAGCTCTGTGCTCTCTCCCCCCTCCCCCTCCTCCTGCTCAGACGGCTGAAGGCTGAGAGAAGAGTCCGGGCTGAGGGAAGATACCAAGAGCAGCGGGGGTGGGGGTAGCATGATTGTGGTGAGGTGAGAAGAACTCCAAAGCTGCAAATTAGTTTATTTTAAAAACAGGTCAGACATTCGGGGGCCCTCTTGTTTGACTGGGTGCCTGGGGCCCGGAGCACAAACTCCAAGAGCAGGATTGTTAATCGCTACAGGACGGGCAAGCACTGGCTGTGCTCGGGGGCCCCCAGCCACCTCGGTGCCCCGAGCAATTGCTTGGTTTGCCTGTCCTGTAGCGACGGGCCTGATAACATACACCTCACACTCTGTGGCACACGCCAATGGCATCTTGTGAGAAAAGAAATGAGTGGGCAGTTTTTTGTGGTGTTTTTGGTTTGTGGTGCCTTGGGGGGGGGGGGGGGGTGTATGGCAGTTGGGGTGTTGCTGTGAGGTATATCACGGTTATAATTAATTCTTGTCAGTCGTGACTCCAGGGTGATGGTTAATACTGTGATGCTTGGCCTATCGCCACCCTTCCCAAAAGTGATAGGGAGATGTAGAATAAATGCAATGTCCACAACCAGAGCTTTGCTGAAAACTTTCAGAAACTTTACTGAAGATTTTCTGTAACATGGGATAACAGGAACAGTCTTTATAACAAAGTCTATGTACAGCTTAGCTGAGATTGACATATGGTTGGGACTTTTGTAAATTCTTTAGCTTAGTAGGATTTAGTATGCGCAGATCCGCTGGATTTAGGGTTAGGTTTAGGTCCAGGGTCCTTGCTAGAAGTAGCGGGGAAGTTTGTAAGAACTCACTGTTTGATTCGAGCCGAGGCAGGCAGGCTTTGGCCCAGTGGATGCCGATGACAGCTGCGCAGATCTTTACTCATCAGCAGCCCACGAGGAAAGAGAGCGATTAATGGCCGCAGCTCCCTTATATGGGCAGGGGCTGGCTGCTTTAGGATTGGTCGCCACCATCTGTCAATCAGCTTTACAAGGTATTGTGGATATCACATGACCCAGAACCTCCAAAGGTCCTCTTACCTACCATAGAGACTAAACTACAGTCACATGACCCGCTGGCCCTGCGACACTATGCAAGGTAAGTATACACTTTCTATACAGTATTTACATTTATTTTAGCAATATATTAACTATATGAGGGGTGACTAGGGGAAGACTAAAGAAGCGGAATCCCACAGTTACTAGGAACTCTGACAGGGTAATACACAGGGTTATAGTGCAGGTGAACATGAGACCGATGCAAGCTCTTTGACCAATATGCGTACCTGTAGTCCGGCGCGGTGTCCCTCTGAAGGTCCGCTTCTTCCTGCGCTGAATTGCACGCTGGAGGCGGCCCGTCGGCTGGACTTGAATATTCATGGGCGCTGGCCACGTGAGCGCTCAGAAGGCACAAGTGCTCTCGTGACCAGCACCCACACTATAACCGGGTGCATCAGGTTTAGTGTGGTGAACGGGTGACCGGTTTCCTTCAAACACAACTTATGTGTGGCCTTTTTCAAAGCCCACATTGCTTTTTTTTTTTTTTTATTCCCCCCCCCCCCCTTCCGACAGATGTCTGTCCAGCTGTTGCAAAACTACAACTCCCAGTATACCCTGACAGATGAAGGCCGAAGGCTGGGAGTTGTAGTATTGCAACTGCTGGACAGCCACAGGGGATCACTGATGCAATATGTCAATCTCGGCTATGCTGCCTGATCTTGAACTGGCAGCAGGAGCCACAAGCACTTTAACCCCTTAAGGACCAAGGACGTATGAGTACGTCCTTGGTCCCGCTCCCGTGATATAACGCGGGGTCCCACGGTGACCCCGCATCATATCACAGTGGGCCCGGCGTCATAGTGAAGCCGGGACCCGCGGCTAATAGCGCGCAGCACTGATCGCGGTGCCGCGTGCTATTAACCCTTTAGCCGCGCGCTCAAAGCTGAGCCACGCGGCTAAAAGTGAAAGTAAAAAGTGCCGGTTAGCTCAGGGAGCTGTTTAGGATCGCTTCGGTGAAAACGCGGCATCCCGAATAGCTGCACTACAGGAGGAAGGTCTCTTACCTTCATTCCTGCAGTCCGATCGCCGATTGAATGCTTCAAGCCTGAGATCCAGGCTTGAGCAATCAATCGCCGAAAACACTTATCAATGCATCCCTATGGAGATGCATTGAACACTGTTAAAGATCAGTAAATGCAATGTTATAGCCCTCTATGGGGGCTATAATATTGCAAAAGAAAAGTGTAAAAAAATCATTAACCCTTTGAATTATCCCTTCCCCTAATAAAAGTTTGAATAACCCGGCATTTCCAATAATAAAAAAAACCCAGTGTAAATAAAAACAAAAATAAACATATGTGGTATCGCCGCGTGCAGAAATGTCCGAATTAAAAAAATATACCACTTATTAAGCCACACGGTCAATGGCGTACGCGCAAAAAAAATCCAAAGTCCAAAATAGCATATTTTTGGTCACTTTTTATATCATGAAAAGATGAATAAAAAGCGATCAAAAAGTCAGATCAATGCAAAAATGGTACAGACAAAAACTTAAGATCACGGCGCAAAAAATGAACCCTCATAGCACCCTGAACACAGAAAAATAAAAAAGTTATAGGGGTCAGAATATGACAATTTTAAACGTATAAATTTTCCTGCATGTAGTTATGATTTTTTTCTGAAGTAATACAAAATCAAACCTATACAAGTAGGGTATCATTTTAACCGTATGGACCTACAGAATAAATAAAAATGTACTACGTAGAAACGTAAGCCCCCAAAAGTTACAAAATGGCTGTATTTTTTCAATTTTGTCGCACAATGATTTTTTTTCCCGATTCGCCGTAGATTTTTGGGTAAAATGACTGATATCATTACAAAGTAGAATTGGTGGCACAAAAAATAAGCCATAATACAGATTTTTAGGTGCAAAATTTAAAGAGTTAGGATTTTTTAAAGGTAAGGAGGAAAAAACGAAAGAGCAAAAACCGAAAAACGCCCGGTCCTTAAGGGGTTAAATCAATAAGCAGCGCTGGCTGCCGGGACAGTCTGACGAATAATATCCTTCCGCTCCATACTGCAACGTCAGGGGCATCACTCGTCATACGTCCCAGCAGCCAGCGCTGCCCATTGGGAGAGATTTATCAAAACCTGTCCAGAGGAGAAGTTGCTGAGTTGTCCATAACAACCAATCAGATCGCTTCTTAAATTTTTTTAGAGGCCCTTTCAAAAATGAAAGAAGTGATCTGATTGGTTGCTGCGGGCAACTCTGCAACTTTTTCTCTGGACAGGTCTTGATGAATCTCCCCCATTGAGCCTGCCAGAGCCGCAGTGATCTGTGTAAGAAACCTATGGGCCCAGGCTGTTAGGGCCACCAAATGATATTACAAATACTGAGTGTCCGGTTAGGAGAAACAAATATAATGTACCCACAGGGAGTGAGCCATTTTAATAAAAATTGCCAAAAATCCCTGAGATAAGTCATGCAGAATATGTTAAAAAGGTTTTTTGATTTTCAGCCAATCAGAAAGCAGCACGACTCAAATAGAACTCCCGTGAGGTCACACATGTGATGTCATCAGTGAGGGGCCTAAACTGTAGGAACCTAGGAATACACATTCATACCCGCCTGTGACTGGTAAGTATCACATCTTTTTGTCCAGTTCCATGTGCATTTCTATAATAAACATGTAACTAATCTCTCTTTTCTTTTCCTTTCTTAGATGCACACCTTCCAGGCTGTGGGGCAGCACATACACGGACACATTGGCCCAAATTCTAGAGGTAACCTCCTTTAGTATGCCCAGAGGAAGGGCAGTACAGTAGCCATGGATTCCCTACAGGTTTCCTCCCCTCTGGAGGTTTTTCCTGTCCTGAGTTAGTTACTGTCCGCTCTTTGTGAGTGATGGAGGTTACATAAAATCCCTACACAAACATTTTAATAAATAATAAATAAAGTTCCCCTTTTTTTAAACTGTTCTTTGACTTGTTCGACTCATTTATTTTATTTGTGTGTGTGTGAAAAATAGTGTTAGCAAAATGTGGATGACAGAAGTGTCCAAAACTGCTGCCCGATCTGCCCCATGTGATGAGGGGAGAGGCGGCTGATGCTGGGGGGTACAGTTGTCCAGGCAACCGTAGGGCACCCAGCAAGTTCTGATGTTTTATGCCCAGAAATGGTCGGCTACTCACTGTGTCAGAAGATTCTCATCCTAGATATGAAGACAATCAGGGATCAAAACCTGTGGAGAGGAAAAGTTAACCAGTTGCCCATAGCAACCAATCAGATCACTTCTTCTATTTTTCAGAGGTCTTGTTAAGAATGAAAGAAGCGATCTGATTGGTTGCTATGTACAACAATGCATTCGGCAGTGACGACAATACTGAATTTCGACTCATTTAAGCCTGGCAATGAGTCGAAATTCAGGCACTGCGGTGCTCGCTCCCGCCTGTCAATCAAACAGGCGAGAGAGAGCACGTTGATAGCGGTGATGGTAGCGATCGCGCTGGGCACCTTTGACACCGCTAGTGGGCACAGGGACCCCACTAGCGGTGATGGCAGCGATCGCAGGAGGCATTCTTGTGACACTATGACATTAGACAATAGGGTGCCTCCAGCTGTTTCACAACTACAATTCTCTGCATGGCCTGACAGCTAATAGCAATCATGGCATGCTGGGAGTTGTAGTTGGGAAACAGCTGGAGGCACCCTATTAGATAAATAACACTCATGCATAGACGATGTGAGGGCAGAAGCAAGCTCCCAGCAAGGCATCAGTGACGTCGCGCCTGTTGGGAAGCGCTGCTTCCTGCCCTGCTTTATAGAGCAGATTTAGAAGCACTAAATCTGCGCTATTAAAGCGATTAAAAAATTTTTTGAAGCCAGGTAGGGGGTTAGGGCTAGATTACTACTAGGTAGGGACATATTAGATTATATAGTACTTGGTGGGAGCTACCTTTTAAGGACCGAGGGTGTTCCTTTTAAGGACCGAGGGCGGGGACCGGACCGGGATGACTGCTGATATTTATCTGCAGGCATCCCGTGCCAATGCCCAGGGGGGTCCTCAGACCACCCCATGTCAGCGATCGCCACAAATCGCCGGTGAATTCACACCGGCGATTTGCAACGATTCCATGTCACACGGGTCTCCGGTGACCCGAAAAATAAGGGATCGGAGTTAGGTGGCAGGTGTGCCACCCCTCCTATCCCTGCTATTGGTTAATCAGAAGCGATCGACCAATAGCAGATTGGGGGTGGGGGATTAACGTTCGGTTCCTCCCCCCCACTCTGCCCACCCACTGTTGTCCAGGCAGAGCAGGGGAACCATCGGTGAATGGCGCCGGAAGTTACTTACCCTTGGCTGCGATCCCCGGCGGCGATCCCCGGCGGCGATCCTCGGCGGCGGCGATGACGTGCGGCAGGCTCCATGGATCCTACGGAAGCCGGCAAATAGTTGCCTAGCAACATCTGGAGGGCTACAGTTTGAGACTATACAGTGGTCTCTAAACTGTAGCCCTCCAGATGTTGCATAACTACAACTCCCAGCATGCCCAAACAGCTGTTTGCCGTTTCGGCATGCTGGGATTTGTAGTTTCGCAACAGCTAGAGGGCTACAGTTTGGAGATCCCTGTGCAGTGGTCTCTAAACTGTGGCCCTCTAGATCTCGCAAAACTACAACTCCCAGCATGCCCACACAGCAGTTAGCTGTCTGGGCATGCTGTGATTTGTAGTTTTGAAACATCTGGGGGGGCTACAGTTTGGAGATTACTGTGCAGTGGTCTCTAAACTGTAGCCCTCCAGATGTTGGAAAACTGCAAATCCCAGCATGCCCAAACAGCAAACAGCATGCTGAGAGTTGTAGTTGCGTACCTCCAGCTGTTGCATAACTACATCTCCCATTCCCTTCGGCGATCAATAGATGCTGGTAGTTGTAGTTTTGCAACAGCTGGAGGCACACTGGTTGGAAAATACTGAGTTAGGTAACAGAACCTAACTGAAGGTTTTCCAACCAGTGTGCCTCCAGCTGTTGCAAAAGTACAACTCCCAGCATTAAAAGTCTGCCAGTGCATGCTGGGAGTTGTAGTTTTGCAACAGCTAAAGGTTTGCCTCCCCCCCCCCCCCCCCCATATGAATGTACAGGGTACATTCACATGGGCGGATTTACAGTGAGTTTCCTGCTTCAAATTTGAGCTGTGGCAAATTTTCCACCACAGCGCAAACTCCTAGCGGGAAACTCACTGTAAACCCCGCCAGTGCGAATGTACCCTAAAAACACTGCACTACACTACACTAACACATAATAAAGAGTAAAACACTACATATACACCCCGTTACACTGTCCCCACCAATAAAAATGAAAAACGTATCGTACGGCAGTGTTTCCAAAATGGAGCCTCCAGCTGTTGCAAAACAACAACTCCCAGCATTTCCGGACAGCCACTGACAGTCCAGGCATGCTGGGAGTTTAGCTGGAGGCACCCTGTTTGGGAATCACTGGCATAGAATACCCCTATGTCCACCCCTATGCAATCCCTAATTTAGTCCTCAAATGCTCATGGCGCTCTCTCACTTTGAAGCCCTGTCGTATTTCAAGGAAACAGTTTAGGGCCACATATGGGGTATTTCTGTACTCGGGAGAAATTGCTTTACAAATTTTGGGGGGCTTTTTCTCCTTTTACCCCTTATGAAAAAGAAAAGTTAAGGTCTATACCAGCCTGTTAGTGTAAAAAAAATGTTGCACTAACATGCTGGTTTTGCCTCATACTTTTTATTTTCACAAGCAGTAAAAGGAAAAAAAGACCCCCAAAATTTGTAACACAATTTCCCCTGAGTACGGAAATACCCCATATGTGGACGTAAAATGCTCTGCGGACGCCCAACAAGGCTCAGGAGTGAGAGAGCGCCATGTACATTTGAGGCCTAAATTGGTTATATGCACAGGGGTGGCTGATTTTACAGCAGTTCTGACATAAATACAATGTAACAAGGAGTATGTAACAAGGGTATAGTGAGCCTTAACATCCCACATGTGTTTGACAAATTTTGTTAAAGTTGGATGGGAAGATAACAAAAAAATATTTTTTTCACTAAAATGCTGGTGTTACCCTAAATTTTTTATTTTCACAATGGAAAATAGGATAAAAGCTCCCCAAAATTTGTAACCCCATTTCTTCTGAGTAAGAACATAACCCATATGTGGATGTAAAGTGCTCTGCAGGCAAACTACAATGCTCAAAAGAGAAGGAGCACCATTGGGTTTTGGATAGAAAATTTGTCCGGAATTGAAGGCCACGTGTGTTTACAAAGCCCCCATAGTGCCACATGAGACACCATTTTGGAAAATACACCCCTCACAGAATTTAATAAGGGGTGCAGTCAACATTTACACCCCACAGGTGTCTGACAGATTTTTGGAACAGTGGTCCGTGAAAATGAAAAATTTTCATTTTCATTTGCACAGCCCACTGTTCCAAAGATCTGTCAAATGCCAGTGGGGTGTAAATGCTCAGTGCACCCCTTATTGTGAGGGGTGTAGTTTCCAAAATGGGGTCACAAGTGGGGGGGCATCCAATGTTCTGGCACCATGGGGGGATTTGTAAACGCACATTCTCCCCGACTTCCATTCCAAACAAATTCACTCTCCAAAAGCTCAATGGTGCTCCTCCTCTTCTGAGCATTGTAGTTCACCAGCAGAGCACTTGACGTCCACACGTCGGGTATTTCCATACTCAGAAGAAATGGGTTTACAAATTTTGGGGGGCATTTTCTCCAATTACCCCTTGTAAAAATGTAAAATTTGGGGAAAAACCAGCATTTTAGTGAAGACATTTTTTTTTCATTTACAATTCCGACTTTAACAAAAAGTCGTCAATGCCATGTGGGGTTTTTCTTTGCTGTTTTGGCACCATAGGGGCTTCCTAAATGCGACATGCCCCCCATAAACCATTTCACCAACATTTTTTTTCATTTACACATCCGACTTTAATGAAAAGTCGTCAAACACCTGTGGGGTGTTAAGGCTCACTGGACCCCTTGCTACGTGCTTTGAGGGATGTAGTTTCCAAAATAGTATGCCATGTGTTTTTTTTATTTATTTTTTGCTGTCTGGCATAATAGGATCTTCCTAAATGTCACATGCCCCCCAAAACCATTTCAGCAAAATATACTCTCCAAAATCTCATTATCGCTCCTTCCCTTCTGAGCCCTCTACTGTGCCTGCCGAAAATTTGACATACACATATGAGGTATTTCCTTACTTGAGAGAAATTGGGTTAAACATTTTGGGGGGATTTTTCTCCTATGACCCCTTGTAAAAAATGAAAAACTGGGTCTACAAGAACATGCGAGAGTAAAAAATGAAGATTTTGAATTTTCTCCTTCACTTTGCTGCTATTCCTGTGAAACACCTAAAGGGTTAACACACTTACTGAATGTCATTTGAAATAATTCAATGGGTGCAGTTTTTATAATGGGGTCATTTGTGGGGTATTTCTAATATGAAGGCCCTTCAAATCCACTTCAAACCTGAACTGGTCCCTGAAAAATTCCGATTTTGAAAATGTTGTGAAAAATTGGAAAATTGCTGCCGAGCTTTGAAGCCCTCTGATGTCTTCCTAAAGAAAAAAACATGTCCACTTTATGGTGCAAATATAAAGTAGACATATTGTATATGTGAATCAATACATAATTTATTTGGGATGTCTATTTTCCTTACAAGCAGAGAGCTTAAAAGTTAGAAAAATGCTAAATTTTCTATTTTTTCATCAAATGTTGGAATTTTTCACCAAGAAATTATGCAAGTATTAACGAAAATTTACCACTAACATAAAGTAGAATATGTCACAAAAAAAACAATCTCGGAATCAGAATGAAAAATAAAAAAGTTATAGGGGTCAGAAGATGAGAATTTTTAACGTAGAAATTTTCCTGCATGTAGTTATGATTTTTTTCAAAAGTAATACAAAATAAACCTATATAAGTAGGGTATCATTTTAATTGTATGGACCTACAGAATAAAGATAAGGGGTCATTTTTACAAAAAAAAATGCACTGCATAGAAACGGAAGCCCCCAAAAGTTACAAAATTGCATTTTTTTTTTCAATTTTGGTAAAATGACTAATGTCACTGCAAAGTAGAATTGGTAGCGCAAAAAATAAGCCATGATATGGAGTTTTATGTGCAAAATTGAAAGTGTTATGATTTTTAGAAGGTGATGAGGAAAAAATGAAAATGCAAAAACGGAAAAACCCTGTGTCCTTAAGGGGTTAAGGTAGGATAAATCTCTGTATACAGATTGGGGTTTTGGGGCACAGTTCACACCAGTGGCGGATCCAGGGGGGGGGGGGCAACGGGGCAATTGCCCCACCCACCGAGATTGCTGCCCCTCCTGATACTATATTAGTGATGAGCGGGAGCTGTCAGCCCAGGCTGCACTGTCCCCTCACCTGCAGCATGTGAACCGCCAGGGACACCATTCTCTGCAGGACACCATTCTCTGCAGGACACCATTCTCTGCAGGCCACGGGGGCTGCCTGTCAGTGCTGAGAATGCTCCGGTCTCAGCATCATTCAGTCTGCAGCCATTACACTGTGCAGGGGCTGGGAAGAGATAAGCTCCTCCCCAGTGGCATTGCTAGGGTTGGTGTCACCCCCATACCTACCCCCTCCCCCCAGTAAGTTTTTAGCCTGTTGTGACAGACACCACTGTTGTAGTGCATTGTAAGAAATTCCAGTATAATAATCAGACATACCAGTTGCCACAGAATGGGAAAGTGTTATAGATGTTTTCACCATTTAAATATATAGCTCCCAGAATTACTTAAAGGGGTACTCCACTGGAAAACATTTACTTTTATATCAACTGGTGCCAGAAAGTTAAACAGATTTTTTAATTACTTCTATTTAAAATCTTAATCCTTACAGTACTTATAAGCTGTTGTATTCTCCACAGGAAGTTGTGTAGTTCTTTCCAGTCTGTCCACTGCTCTGTCTGTCCATTTTAGGAACTGTCCAGAGCAGGATAGGTTTGCTATGGGGATTTGCTCCTACTATGGACAGTTCTTGACATGGACAGAGGTGTCAGCACAGAGCACTGTGGTCAGACAGAAAATAAATTAAAAAAGAAAAGAACTTCCTGTGAATCACTTATACAGCAGCTAATAAGTACTGGAAGGATTAAGATTTTTAAGTAGAAGTAATTTATAAATCTGTTTAACTTTGTTGCACCAGTTGATTAAAAAAAAATGTTTTCCAGTATAGTACCGTATATCCCGGCGTATAAGACGACTTTTTAACCTCAAATTTTCTTCTGAAAAGTTGGGGGTCATCTTATATGCCGGGTATTGAGGTCCGGGATAGGAAAACTTCTGATTATCTGCCCAGGCCGGCTCCCGTGAGTGGCTGCAGGTGGGGGCTGGCCAAAGCATGTAAAAACTAATACTGTATACTAAAAACCAGGGGGCCTCCAGCTGTTGTGAAACTACAACTCCCAGCACGGCAAAGGCTGTCCGGGCATGCTGGTAGTTGTAGTTTCACAACAGCTGGAGGCACCCTGGTTTTTAGTATACAGTATTAGTTTTTACCTGCTCTGGCCGGCCCCCACCTGCAGCCACACACGGGAGCCTGCCCGGGCAGATAATCATAGGTATTCCTATCCCGGACATCCCTGTGTCCCGAAAAATCCGGGGCCTGGTGAGTGACCGGCCGTGCTATCTTAAGTGATCCGGTCACCGCTCCCTGGTCCCGGCACCTACTGCTATGGTACATAGGCCATAGCAGTAGATGGTGACCGGGGCCGGAGGAGCGGTGATCGGAACACTGTGGGGGCAGTACAGACATACAGCCTCGGCCATACACTGTACATACTGTATATGGCTGGAAGCTGTATGTCTGTTGGGGGGAGCTGCCTACAAAAGTGGGGGGAGCTGCCTACTATTGTGGGGGAACTGCTGACCTAATGTGGGGGGAGCTGCCTACAAATGTGGGGGGAGCTGCCTACAAATGTGGGGGAAATGCTGACCGAATGTGGGGAAATGCTGACCTAATGTGGGGAAATGCTGACCTAATGTGGGGGAATTGCCTACTAATGTGGGGGGAGCTGCCTACAAATGTGGGGGGAGCTGCCTACAAATGTGGGGGGAGCTGCCTACAAATGTGGGGGAAATGCTGACCTAATGTGGGGAAATGCTGACCTAATGTGGGGGAATTGCCTACTAATGTGGGGGAGCTGCCTACTAATGTGGGGGAACTGCTACTAATGTGGGGGAGCTGCCTACTTATGTGGGGGAGCTGCCTACTTATGTGGGGGAGCTGCCTACTAATGTGGGGGAGCTGCCTACTAATATGGGGTAACTCCCGACCTAATGTGGGGGAGCTGCCTACCTAATGTGGGGGAGCTGCCGACCTAATGTGGGGGAACTGCTGAACTAATGTGGGGTAACTCCCGACCTAATGTGAGGGAGCTGCCTACAATTGTGGGGGAACTGCCGACCTAATGTGGGGGAGCTGCCGACCTATTGTGGGGGTAACTATACTTCCTACCTAATGTGGGGAAACATGCTGCCTACCTAATGTGGGGGAACATGATGCCTACCTAATGTGGGGGGAAATACAAGGTACCGTACATTGCGGTAGGAGGGGTAGTCTTATATGGCGAGTATATCCCAAACTCTATATTTTAACTGTAAAAGTTGGGGGTCGTCTTATACGCCCAGTCGTCTTATACGCCGGCATATACGGTACCCCTTTATGCAGTGGTAAGGTTATGCTGGGAGTTGTAGTTTCACTCACCATAACTGTAGAACTTACAAGTGACTACAGCTCTGATAGGACATAGTGAGGAGAATACACAATTATATCAGTGACTACAGGTGACCTCTTCTCTATAGTGAGGGGAATACACAATGATATCAGTGACTACAGGTGACGTCTTCTCTATAGTCTTTCCTTATCTAATTCAGATGGTACATACCGCCGGGACTTGTTCCAGCTAAAACTTCTGTCTGTAGAATGTGACGCCCAGACGTCTCCTCACTATGTCAGCGCATTCTCATCCTCTATATGAAAACAAGTATTATTATAAACCTGCCAGACACTGTATCCTCTAAATATAATACAACTATACACTACACTCTTTGATTATAAACCTTCCATACACCGTACCAACTGAATATAATACTACCACACATCTGTACATTGGTTATGAAGTCCTGATATGTGTGCGGGGGGAGAGGGCTTGGAAGTTCAGTCCCGATTCGTGGTGAGGGGCTTGGAAATGGAGTCAAGAGAAACAATCCAGTGTGGGTAAGTAGAAAATCCAGACTTTATTAACTCAAGGTAAAACGGTACAAGTAACCAGCAGATCAGACGCGTTTCAGGCGCATGCGCCCTTCGTCAGTGATGTTATTCCTCTGCACAGGTGTCAGTTAAATACCGGACAGGTAGTGGGTGGATAGTTTTTCACCAATCACACTACACATGACCGCTGACATCAGTGCAGGGGAAGGATACTGATACAATACATAGATAAAATGTAAGTAAAAGTACACAGATGCTAAAACAGTACACTTATAAGCGATGTTACATTGAATGGCTTTGTTACAATGAACATAGTTGCAAAATACAATAGATACATGTTTACAAAACATGCAAAAGTGACACTTGTCATTGCAAACTGTGTTCATGAGCAATCATGTGTGTGAATGCGGCGTTAATAATGGAACAGCAATTCTCTTCTTAGATTCAATCCTTTGGGTGCGCTAGTACCAAGGGTGCATTGCCAAAATGCTTCACGTTCCAATAAATTTCGCCGCACACAACCACCACGAGGCCCTATGTAAACACTCTCCATAGCATATATTTGAAAGCAATTAGTGTTTCCACCATGAATAGTTTTAAAATGTAAAGACGCTGCTGATCGATTTCTGATGGCATTACAACTTATGTCATTGAGATGCTCCAGTGCTCTAACCTTTAATTTCCTCATGGTAGAATCTACATATTTGAGTTGGCACTGTGAGCACTCAATGACATAAATTACATTATGGTGGTTACAATTGATGTAATCTTTTATATTGTAGTTTTTGATTTGCTCTGCATCAGAGAATTGCGTGCATAACTTGACATAGTTACATGTTCTACAAATCTTACTGCCACATTTAAAAAATCCTTTATTTCTTAACCAGTTATGTCTGTTTGCTGTATTAGACAGGACCAGACTCGGAGATAATATGTCTCCTAAAGTTTTGGCTTTTTTAGGAACTATGTGACAGCCTTTGGACAGTATTTTAGCCACAGTTTCGTCCTGTCTAAGGAAGTGAAGGTGTCTATTGATAATGCGCTTGACCTGTGTGAATTGGGGAGAATAAGTAAGTGCAATGACAGGTTTCCTCTCAAAATCTTGGCCTTTTTGTTGTACCTGGTGAACAGGTGGAGAAATTAAGAGGGAGCGATCTTTTTTGGCTACTGTTTTTTTTTAGCTCTAGATAGAATACATGCAGAGTAACCTCTGTCTGTGAGTCTCCGTGAAGCCTCACCAATTTGAGACTCACAGACAGTGGGATCGCTACAGTTCCTCTTGATACGTGGGAATTCTCCTATAGGGATTGCCCTGATAGTATGTGGAGGATGATTACTGTCACGATTCGGCTTACGGGTTGTGGATCCGCTGTGTCAGCGAGGGATTGGCGTGGACCGTGCTAGTGGACCGGTTCTAAGAGGCTACTGGTTTTCACCAGAGCCCGCCGCAAAGCGGGATGGTCTTGCTGCGGCAGTAGCAACCAGGTCGTATCCACTAGCAACGGCTCAACCTCGCTGACTGCTGAGAAGGCGTGGGACAGAAGGACTAGGCAGAGGCAAGGTCAGACGTAGCAGAAGGTCGGGGGCAGGCGGCAAGGTTCGTAGTCAGGATGGATAGCAGAAGTTCAGGTAACACAGGCTTTGGACACACTAAACGCTTTCACTGGCACAAGGCAACAAGATCCGGCAAGGGAGTGCAGGGGCAGTGAGCAGATATAGCCTGGAAGCAGGTGGGAGCCAATTAAGCTAATTGGGCCAGGCACCAATCATTGGTGCACTGGCCCTTTAAGTCGCAGAGAGCTGGCGCGCGCGCGCCCTAGAGAGCGGAGCCGCGCGCGCCAGCACATGACAGCAGGGGGCCGGGACGGGTAAGTGACCTGGGATGCGATTCGCGAGCGGGCGCGTCCCGCTGTGCGAATCGCATCCCCGACGGCCATGACAGTGCAGTGCTCCCGGTCAGCGGGACTGACCGGGGCGCTGCGGGGAGATAGACGCCGTGAGCGCTCCGGGGAGGAGCGGGGACCCGGAGCGCTAGGCGTAACAGTACCCCCCCCCTTAGGTCTCCCCTTTTCTTTGACCGGTAACTGCCTCCCCTGGGATGAGGACACCGGGAAAGAATGGAGGGTTTCCTCAACGGCAGGCAGTACAGCAGGAGTGGGAATGGGGAGGGAGGGCAGAGGGCGAAGCCTGGCACGGGGCAGTGTGACACCAGGACGGGGGCCATGAGGAGGCACTGAGGTTTGCCTGACGGGACTGGGAGGGGGGGAGAGGCACTTCCTATGGCAGGCAGAGTCCCAGTTCTTGATCTCCCCGGTGGTCCAATCAAGGGTGGGGGAATGAAGCCGGAGCCATGGCAGACCGAGGAGGACCTCAGAGGTACAGTTGGGTAGGACGAAGAGCTCAATCACTTCGCGATGGGGTCCGATACACATCAGGAGGGGTTCTGTGCGGTAACGCACAGTGCAATCCAGTCTGACTCCATTGACCGCGGAAAAGTAGAGCGGCTTGACGAGACGGGTCACCGGGATGCGGAATTTATTCACAAAAGACTCCAAAATAAAATTCCCGGAGGCACCAGAGTCCAAGCAGGCCACGGCTGAGAGGGAGGAGTTGGCTGAAGGAGAAATCCGCACGGGCACCGTGAGACGTGAAGAAGCAGACTTAGAACCAAGAGACGCCACACCCACGTGAGCTGGGTGCGTGCGTGCATTTCCCAGTCGTGGAGGACGGATAGGGCAATCCACCAAGAAATGCTCGGTACTGGCACAGTAAAGACAGAGATTTTCTTCCCTACGGCGATTCCTCTCTTCCTGGGTCAGGCGAGACCGATCCACTTGCATGGCCTCCTCGGCGGGAGGCCCAGGCGTAGATTGCAACGGATGCTGTGGGAGAGGTGCCCAGAGATCTAAGTCTTTTTCCTGGCGGAGCTCTTGGTGTCGCTCAGAAAAACGCATGTCAATGCGGGTAGCCAAATGGATGAGTTCTTGCAGGTTGGCAGGAACCTCTCGTGCGGCCAGCACATCCTTGATGCGACTGGATAGGCCTTTTTTAAAGGTCGCGCAGAGAGCCTCGTTATTCCATGATAACTCGGAAGCAAGAGTACGAAATTGGATGGCGTACTCGCCCACTGAAGAATTACCCTGGACCAGGTTCAACAGGGCAGTCTCGGCAGAAGAAGCTCGGGCTGGCTCCTCGAAGACACTCCGGACTTCAGCGAAGAAGGCCTGGACTGTGGCTGTGGCAGGATCATTGCGGTCCCAGAGCGGTGTGGCCCAAGACAAGGCCTTTCCTGAAAGAAGGCTTACTACGAACGCCACCTTAGACCGTTCTGTAGGAAACAAGTCCGACAACATCTCCATATGCAGGGAACACTGAGACAAAAATCCACGGCAGAGTTTAGAGTCCCCATCAAATTTGTCCGGCAGGGACAAGCGAAGGCTAGGAGCGGCCACTCGCTGCGGAGGAGGTGCAGGAGCTGGCGGAGGAGATGGTTGCTGCTGTAGCAGAGGCAGAAGTTGCTGTAACATGGCGGTCAACTGCGACAGCTGCTGTCCTTGTTGGGCAATCTGCTGCGATTGCTGAGCGACCACCGTGGGAAGGTCAGCGAGACTTGGCAGCGGCACCTCAGCGGGATCCATGGCCGGATCTACTGTCACGATTCGGCTTACGGGTTGTGGATCCGCTGTGTCAGCGAGGGATTGGCGTGGACCGTGCTAGTGGACCGGTTCTAAGAGGCTACTGGTTTTCACCAGAGCCCGCCGCAAAGCGGGATGGTCTTGCTGCGGCAGTAGCAACCAGGTCGTATCCACTAGCAACGGCTCAACCTCGCTGACTGCTGAGAAGGCGTGGGACAGAAGGACTAGGCAGAGGCAAGGTCAGACGTAGCAGAAGGTCGGGGGCAGGCGGCAAGGTTCGTAGTCAGGATGGATAGCAGAAGTTCAGGTAACACAGGCTTTGGACACACTAAACGCTTTCACTGGCACAAGGCAACAAGATCCGGCAAGGGAGTGCAGGGGCAGTGAGCAGATATAGCCTGGAAGCAGGTGGGAGCCAATTAAGCTAATTGGGCCAGGCACCAATCATTGGTGCACTGGCCCTTTAAGTCGCAGAGAGCTGGCGCGCGCGCGCCCTAGAGAGCGGAGCCGCGCGCGCCAGCACATGACAGCAGGGGACCGGGACGGGTAAGTGACCTGGGATGCGATTCGCGAGCGGGCGCGTCCCGCTGTGCGAATCGCATCCCCGACGGCCATGACAGTGCAGTGCTCCCGGTCAGCGGGACTGACCGGGGCGCTGCGGGGAGATAGACGCCGTGAGTGCTCCGGGGAGGAGCGGGGACCCAGAGCGCTAGGCGTAACAATTACTACCTGCTCTAAGAATCGTATTTCCTGCAGTGGGTTTACGAAAAGTAGAGACAGAAATAATTTGGTCTGGCACTGAATTAAATTCAAGGTCAAGAAAGGAAATCTTAGATGTATCTAAATGATGAGTGAATTTTAGATTGAAAGGATTATTGTTTCTCTTGATTGGATTTGTGTGCACCAGGCTGGGTGCGGATCCGTGCTGAGGATTTAACGGTGGAACGAGCTGGACTTCATTCAATTGCACTTGTCAAGTCTTACAGCTACTCCACGCTCTCCACCATCCAGAGGACTTCACGGACTCACATGCAAGGTACTATTTTATTGCAACCCAGTTCACTATTGCGTTCATCAGCATGGCTGGCCTGAATCGCTCGGCGAAAGCAGCTAATCTATTTGCCGCATCAGGTTCCCAGAAACCCAACCCGGTGAACTTAAAAGTATGCATGCACAATCTTGAACGCCTGCAATACCAGGAAATGAAGCTATGGTGGGATCACACCACCCTCACTAATTACATAACCAAAGATATCATTCCAAGGGGTCTACGAATCAGAAAAATCCCCAATGTGATATTTTGTGATGAAATGCTAAGTGAGTGGAACGGGGCTCTTACCATTTGTTCTAGGAGCATAATGCGGACCATCACCAAATGTGAGTCTCTCAAGTTGGAAACCCTCACAGAGGACATTGACAAATTTAAAAGTGAGGCTGAATTATATAAGGACTTACCTGAATACAAAAATTTCATGGATAAAATAAATGAGCGAATTAATAAAATGGAAACCCAGATCATGGACACTAAAAAAATCAAACTGCAGCGGGATATTCGGGACTATGAAACTAATCAAGTCTATGCTTCGGGAAAATGGGAATTGAGTGAGCCCAAATCAATCCTCAAAAACAAAAATAACAACAACAGAAGAAAAAAACGAAACCGCAAACAAAAAGTTACATTCAGCTCATCGGAGTATGAAACCGAAGCCAACGGAGATAGCACAGAGTCGGACGCTTCACAGTCCTCAGCTGTTCAACAACGCAACTTTCAAAAAAACTCCAAGCGCAAAGGAAAACCTTCCGGAGAGGGGGGGGGGGGGGGGGGGGGGTGGTCGTTAGCAAAACCGATGTCGCTTGATAGTAATCCTACTGCTAAATTTAAAAATGAGTTGGATAGACTACTTAGTGAGGGTGTCAGCCTGGGAGTAATCACCACTAGGGACATACATGCTGGTGGATGAGCTCGTCATCCCCATCATGTATGGATTGCATAAAACACACAAACAAGTTATAACCCCCCAACCACCCCCCCCCTCCCCCCCCCCCCCCCCCGATGCGACTAATTGTCTCCTCCTGTGGATCCCTTTTGGAAAAACTTTCCATATGGACTGATCAAATGCTTTAGCCTATGGTCCAAAGGGTCCCTGGTTATCTTTAGGATTCCAGGGATGTTCTCAGAGCATTTGAGCGCTTCACATGGAGGAGTGACTATAGTTGGTTAACATGTGACGTTGTCTCACTGTACACCAGAATTCCCTGGCAGGTTGCCATGGAAGCGCTGGTGTATCACTTAGACAATCACAGTAACTATACTGCCAATTTGAAGGAATTCATTAAGATGAGCATATGGTATCTCATGACACATATTTTTTTTTCCTTTGATCGAGTATTTTTCATGCATGTAAGTGGTGTTTCAATGGGCGCCATACATTCAACATCCCTGGCTAATTTGACAATGTCATATTGGGAGTCCAGGTACCTTTTTTCAGCATCCAACCCTTTTTCATCCCACGTACAGTGGTATGGCAGATTCATAGATGATCTCCTCCTTATTTGGAGGGGTGATATGTCTGCCATAATGTAATTTATGTCATTGAGTGCTCACAGTGCCAACTCAAATATATAGGTTCTACCATGAGGAAATTAAAGATTAGAGCACTGGAGCATCTCAATGACATAAGTAGTAATGCCATCAGAAATCGATCGGCAGCGTCTTTACATTTTAAAACTATTCATGGTGGAAACACTAATTGCTTTCAAATATATGCTATAGAGCGTGTTCACATAGGGCCTCGTGGTGGTTGTTGATCGGCGAAAATTATTGGAACGTGAAGCATTTTTGCAATTCACCCTGGGTACTAGCGCACCCAAAGGATTGAATCTAAGAAGAGAATTGCTGTTCCATTATTAACGCCGCATTCACACGCATGATTGCTCATGAACACAGTTTGCAATGACAAGTGTCACTTTTGCATGTTTTGTAAACATGTATCTATGTATTTTGCAACTATGTTCATTGTAACAAAGCCATCCAATGTAACATCGCTTATAAGTGTACTGTTTTAGCATCTGTGTACTTTTACTTACATTTTATCTATGTATTGTATCAGTATCCTCCCCCTGCACTGATGTCAGCGGTCATGTGTAGTGTGATTGGTGGAAAACTATCCACCCACTACCTGTCCGGTATTTAACTGACACCTGGGCAGAGGAATGACATCACTGACAAAGGGCGCATGCGCCTGAAACGCGTCTGATCTGCTGGTTGCTTGTACCGTTTTACCGTGAGTTAACAAAGTCTGGATTTTCTACTTACCCACGCTGGATTGTTTCTCTTGATTGGATTTGTGTGCACCAGGCTGGGTGCGGATCCGTGCTGAGGGTGTAATGGTGGAACGAGCTGGACTTCATTCAATTGCGCTTGGAAATGGAGGCCTGCTGTGTGTGTGGGGGGGGGGGGGGGGCTGGGAAGTGGAGTCCTGCTGTGTGTGTGTGTGTGGGGGGGGGGGGGGGTCTTGGAAACGGAGTCCTTCTGTGTATGGGGGTGGGCTGGGATGTGGAATCCTGCTCTGTGTGTGTGTGTTTGGGGAGGGTTACTGAGGGAGACTTGTCATGTGGGCCTGGGGGTTCCTTGAAAAGGGAAACCAGCTGTTACTACTGTGTTAGGAAAGGGGGCACATTAGTTGTTTTTTTTTGCAGTTTATTTATTGTTTTTTAATTAACTATTAATACTTTAATATATTTAACTAACGTTAAAGGGAACCTGTCTGCCCACTCCTGCCCACAGCAGCTTTATTCCCGCCCACACGTTTTTCTTTGGGTCTGGCGGGATCCCAATCCCAATGCAGGGCTCTACTGCAGTGGACTTGCTTTTTGATCTTTATTGAGACTTTTAGGGAGATTTATCAAAACCTATGAAGGAGAAAAGTTGACCAGTTGCCCATAGTAACCAATAAGATTGTCTGTTTAATTTTTATAAAGGCCTCTGGGGAAAAAAGAAAGCATTCTAATTGGTTGCTGTGGGCAACTGGTCAACTTTTCCTCTGATACAGAAAAAAGAGACATACTCTGGGAATTGCAACAATGTTCACTTTTATCTCACTTATTCATAAAGTCATTACAACAGAGAAATGAACATAATCACCCAGTGCAAAATCCAATGCAGAGATCCTCTCAGCACGGTGTCTTAAGAGCGATTCATCCTGAGCTTGCTGTTACAGCCAAGTGGATGCCCAGACACTTAGTCTATCCAAGTCATCTTGTAACTTATGCACATCCTCTATAGACTGTACTGTGCTACAAAGCTTGGTGTCATCTGCAAAGATAGAAACAGAGCTGCTAATACCATCCTCTATATCATTGATAAATAAATTAAACAACAGCGGTCCCAGTACTGAACCTTGGGGTACGCCTCTTACAACCGGGGACCAATCAGAGTATGAATCATTGACCACCACTCTCTGGGTACGATCCATGAGCCAGTGTTCAATCCAGTTACAAACTAAAGTTTCCAAACCCAAAGACCTTAACTTACCTGTCAGACGTCTATGAGGGACAGTATCAAACGCTTTGGCAAAATCCAGAAACACTATATCCACAGCCATTCCTCTGTCAAGGCTTCTACTCACCTCTTCATAAAAGCAAATTAGATTGGTTTGACAACTTCTATCCTTAGTAAACCCATGCTGGCTATCACTTATAATACAATTATCCACTATGTATTCCTGTATGTAATCCCTTATAAGTCCTTCAAACAATTTACCCACAATGCACGTTAAACTTACCGGTCTATAATTGCCTGGCGAAGACCTAGAGCCCTTCTTGAAGATTGGCACCACATTCGCCTTGCGCCAGTCCCTTGAGACACTGATCCCGAGGGTATGGAAGAGATCGCTGGCGTGCGAGCAGCTGGAGGAACGTTTCAGGAGTCCCCTTCCTTTCTCAACCTAACTTCCATGAACCCATTAGTGTTGCTCGCGAATATTCGCAATTCGAATATTATTCGCGAATATCGCATATTCGCGAATTCGCGAATTTCGCGAATATAGCGCTATATATTCGTTATTACGAATATTCGTTTTTTATTTTTTTTATTTTTTATTTTTTCTTCACAGTACACATCACAGTGATCACCCCTCTCTGCTTCCAGCTTGTGTGGTGTAAAGAAGGCTGTAATACTACTGTGTGAGACTGGCGTACGAATATTCGCATATGCGAATTTGCGCGTGTGCTAATTTTGTATTTGCTAATATTCACATATGCTAATTTTCGCATACGTGAATATTCGCATATGCGAAAATAAAACGAGAATATAACGAATATGCGAATATTCGCGAATATATGACGAATATTCGTCCATATATTCGAGAATATTCGCGAATTCGAATATGGCCTATGCCGCTCAACACTAGAACCCATCACCTTCTACTAATACAGGTGAATTCTAGCGAGATTTCATTTCTATATAAAATAGTACAAAACATATACCAATAAACATACATATAAAAGATTCAGGATAGCAGGGGTATTTCATAACAACACATTAAAATTACATTGTTCATTAATACCTCTTGGTGTCACAGTATTCAGGTGGTGTACCCAATATACCTCTTTCTGATCCAATTTCCTTTTTATTTCCTCTGGATTCGAACCCTCAATCTCCTCTAATATTAACCACCTCAGCTCACAAGTTTGGTGTTTATTTTCAATAAAATGCCTGGCAAGTCTGGTTTCACCATATTTATCCTAAACTACATTTTCTTTTTCTTCTAACTTTTTCTTATACGTCCTGATGGAACTTCTATGTTCATTTAATCTCTTTAATCATACGGCATGTCTGTCCAACATATGACATGCCGCATGGGCATTTTAGCATGTAGATGACCTGTTTGGAATTACAAGTATGAAACCCTTTAAGTTACATTTTATTTCCTTGAGTTGGGTGTGTAACATAATCCCCTTTTATAATACTGCTACAATTTTGACAGGACATACACGGGAATGTCCCTATTTTTTGTGTTTTCAGGAACTTTTGTTTGGACTCTTTTTTCTCTGTGATGTCTGCTCTTATCAAATGATTAGCTATGGATTCATTCTTTCGATAAATGAATCTTGGCTTCTGTTTGAACAAATATCCATATTTTTCATCAGCTTTTAATACACTCCAGTATTTGTTCACTACTCTCCTAATTAACTTTGCATGACCATCATAAGTTGATAAATACGTAAAGCTTCTTTTATTTTCATTCTTCTTACTTCTTTATCTTAAGGCTTCCCTAGGGATCTTATCTACTTCTTCCCCTACTTTTATCACCTCCGTTCTTTCATAACCCCTTTCAACAAACTCTTCCTCTGTACTACAGATCCTCTTTGCTCTTATTAGTTGACCTTTCGGGATTCCTTTAAATGTTTTGGGGGCATGTCCACTCTTTTTATGTAGTAAGTTATTTCTGTCACTTTCTTTTGAAAATAAGGTGGTCTCAAACCTCCCATTTTTAATACTGACCTCTACATCTAAGTAATGAATAGAATTAGCATCATACTCACAAGTAAACTCTATCAATAGATGGCAACCATTCAAATACTGTATATACACCAAGAGATCATCTTTTGTACCTGTCCATAAAACAAAACAGTCATCCACATATCTCAGCCATTTTTTAACATATTTAGACAATGGATGTGCTGGAACAAATTTATTCTCAAAGCTATTCATAAAGATATTTGCTAAACTTTGTGCGACAGGGCACCCCATCGAAGTCCCCTGTTGTTGCAAAAAGAATCCTGTCCAAACCTAAAGTAATTTTTATACAATATAAGTTCCAGCAGATCCATAAAAAAGAGATAGAAAAGAAAAAAGAGATACCGGGAATACAGAGGGAGTATATACAAGGGCTCGCAACAAAAAGCGATATCTGAAAACGGTGAGCTATTAGTTAATATTTCATCTGTAGAATTAACCGAAGCCCAACAAAAGGTTATTAATAAAGGACTTGGATTTGTGCCCTCTGAAGATCTGAGGAAATTTGATTTTATGGTAGATTTCTATAAGTTTTGCAGGCTCATTCGGTTGAAAATGCACTTTGGTGATAAGGATAAAGAAAAGGAGGGTAATGTATCCGATGTGTTGAGAAATAAACTTAAAAAAAGAAGTGCATTGATCCGAATGTAATCTGCAACACTTTGGATACTTTTCAAAAGGTAGTTATTAAAGAAATAACAGATGAGTGGGAAAATCAGAAATTTAAAATGAAACCAAATTTATCAAAAGAGGAAAAAAACGCTCTATATGAATTAAAGAATGATACCGCTATTATACTGAAGAAAGTGGATAAAGGTGGAGCGACGGTTGTGCAGGATAGAGGACTTTATATGTCTGAGGCATTCAGTCAACTAAATGTCGATAATGTTTATAAGAGATTGCAAAATGACCCAACCAGAGAGATCAAGAAAGAGGTTGATAATGTGATAGAGGAAGCTTTTCATCAAGGTATAATCTCGGGTGAAGTCAAAGAAACGCTGATTAATAAATGTCCCCGGGTTCCTTTAATGTATTTGCTACCCAAGATCCACAAGGACATGAGTCGACCCCAGGGACGACCGATCGTCTCGGGGGTCGACTCAGTCCTATACCCTTTGGCGGTATATGTGGATACATTTTTACAGAAAATTTAGAAAAAATTGCCAAATTGTTTACAAGATACAAATGAATTTCTAGACCATGTTACAGATGTAAATATAGAAGGAACGATGCTTTTGTGTACACTTGACATCAAGAGTCTGTACACTAACATTCCGTCAGATGAAGGGATGTTAGTAATTAAGGAAGAATTGCTTAAAGATAATACGCTGGATAATGCGCAAATAAGATTTATAATGGATCTGCTGGAACTTATATTGTATAAAAATTACTTTAGGTTTGGACAGGATTCTTTTTGCAACAACAGGGGACTTCGATGGGGTGCCCTGTCGCACCAAGTTTAGCAAATATCTTTATGAATAGCTTTGAGAATAAATTTGTTCCAGCACATCCATTGTCTAAATATGTGAAAAAATGGCTGAGATATGTGGATGACTGTTTTGTTTTATGGACAGGTACAACAGATGATCTCTTGGTGTATATACAGTATTTGAATGGTTGCCATCGATTGATAGAGTTTACTTGTGAGTATGATGCTAATTCTATTCATTACTTAGATGTAGAGGTCAGTATTAAAAATGGGAGGTTTGAGACCACCTTATTTTCAAAAGAAAGTGACAGAAATAACTTACTACATAAAAAGAGTGGACATGCCCCCAAAAGGAATCCCGAAAGGTCAACTAATAAGAGCAAAGAGGATCTGTAGTACAGAGGAAGAGTTTGTAAAAAATAAAGAAAAAATCATTGAGAAATTTGTTAAAAGGGGTTATGAAAGAACGGAGGTGATAAAAGTAGGGGAAGAAGTAGATAAGATCCCTAGGGAAGCCTTAAGATAAAGAAGTAAGAAGAATGAAAATAAAAGAAGCTTTACGTATTTATCAACTTATGATGGTCATGCAAAGTTAATTAGGAGAGTAGTGAACAAATACTGGAGTGTATTAAAAGCTGATGAAAAATATGGATATTTGTTCAAACAGAAGCCAAGATTCATTTATCGAAAGAATGAATCCATAGCTAATCATTTGATAAGAGCAGACATCACAGAGAAAAAAGAGTCCAAACAAAAGTTCCTGAAAACACAAAAAATAGGGACATTCCCGTGTATGTCCTGTCAAAATTGTAGCAGTATAATAAAAGGGGATTATGTTACACACCCAACTCAAGGAAATAAAATGTAACTTAAAGGGTTTCATACTTGTAATTCCAAACAGGTCATCTACATGCTAAAATGCCCATGCGGCATGTCATATGTTGGACAGACATGATGTATGATTAAAGAGATTAAATGAACATAGAAGTTCCATCAGGACGTATAAGAAAAAGTTAGAAGAAAAAGAAAATGTAGTTTAGGATAAATATGGTGAAACCAGACTTGCCAGGCATTTTATTGAAAATAAACACCAAACTTGTGAGCTGAGGTGGTTAATATTAGAGGAGATTGAGGGTTCGAATCCAGAGGAAATAAAAAGGAAATTAGATCAGAAAGAGGTATATTGGGTACACCACCTGAATACTGTGACACCAAGAGGTATTAATGAACAATGTAATTTTAATGTGTTCTTATGAAATACCCCTGCTATCCTGAATCTTTTATATGTATGTTTATTGGTATATGTTTTGTACTATTTTATATAGAAATGAAATCTCATGAGAATTCACCTGTATTAGTAGAAGGTGATGGGTTCACGGAAGTTAGGTTGAGAAAGGGAGGGGACTCCTGAAATGTTCCTCCAGCTGCTCGCACGCCAGCGAGCTCATCCATGCCCTTGGGATCAGCGTCTCCATGCGGCCAGGAGTGAACCATCCTGCAACAGCAAGCTCAGGATGAATCGCTCTTAAGACACCGCGCTGAGAGGATCTCTGCATTGGATTTTGTACTGGGTGATTATGTTCATTTCTCTGTTGTAATAACTTTATGAATAAGTGAGATAAAAGTGAACATTGTTGCAATTCCCAGAGTATGTCTCTTTTTTCTATATTGGACTTTGGTTCAGGTGAGGAGCCCTGAATGAGACATAGGGAAGCCACCCATATGTGCACACCTATGGTCTAAATTGTTGCCTTATCAACTTTTCCTCTGCACAAGTGCTGATAACTCTCCCCCCTTTGTACCCAGTCCCTCACAGACTCACTGCACCCTTTTATTATTAAGGGTGCTTTCACACTGCCGTTGGCATCCATCCCGGTCAGCACTTGTTTTTCTTGCACTGAAACAGCCGGTGCCGACGGACTTCATTCACTTGAATGGGGTCCATCAGGGATCTAGTAGTTTAGTGGAATATAACAGAGAAAGAAAAATAGTACTGATAAACTCCCGCCATTCAGATGGAGTCCGACAGCAGTCTGCAGGTAGCCTAAGTCTGTCATGTTGCACATTTGAGACTGTACCCTTTGACTTAAAGTATGAGTTAAAGTGCACAGCATCAAGCCTGCAACATGATGGAGACAGAAGCCTGGCAAATGAAATGCCGGGCTTCCCTCTTGTAGAGGAAGCCTAGAATTGGATTTACCAGGTTTCCCTCTTTTATGGTGTAGCTGCGTACAAGGGCACCCCTTGTGTGGAGTCTTGCTACTGAAACCTGGCAAATCAAATGCCAGGCTTCCCTGTCCCTTTCCTGCGGCCGCTAGCTGCCACAATGACGCAATGCTGGGGGGCTGGTATGCAAATATTCCCAGGGGTTTATATCCCCAGTCCGGCCCTGACTGTGATACCTTTTATCAGATTAAATGTTTAATTAATCAGCTCTGGTCTTTGATCTCTAAATATATGAGCTCACCTTTCTGAAGGCAGCTCTGGTGAAAACATGTTTATCTAAGGGTTAATTTGGTGACTTGCTGGGACTTGTAGTGGATACCCAGAGGTCTGGCGGCTTTAACCCTTGCACCATCACACTCTCTCTAGCGTGTTAGCTTTTTAAAACACAAATAAAACATAGAAAACCTAATTTTTTACATTAGAAATATTTTTTATTTACCATAAGGAGTGCAATAGCAAAACATTTTTTAACGAGAGGTCCCATTTAAAGTTTGGTTTGGTATCTGTTCTATACCCTATATGTAGGGTTCTTATAGGGGAGATTCCATTTTATATCTTCTCATGGTTTCTTTGAATGGAAGTGAGGTAACTGGCACGTGGGTCATATGCACACTATTTAACCCTTTAAGGACCGAGCGTTTTTCCGTTTTTGCACTTTCGTTTTCTCCTCCCTACCTTTTAAAAATCATAACCCTTTCAATTTTGCACCTAAAAATCCATATGATGGCTTATTTTTTGCGCCACCACTTTTAATTTGTAATGATATCAATCATTTTACCCAAAAATCAACGTCAAAACGAAAAAATATCATTGTGCGACAAAATTGAAGAAAAAACGCCATTTTGTTAATCTAGGGGGCTTCTGTTTCTACACAGTACATTTTTCGGTAACGATGACACCTTATCTTTATTCTGTAGGTCCATACGATTAAAATTATACCCTACTTATATAGGTTTGATTTTGTTGTACTTCTGGAAAAAATCACAGCCACATGCAGGAAAATTTATACATCTAAAATTGTCATCTTCTGGCCCTTATAACTTTTTTATTTTTCCGCGTACGGGGTGGTATTGCATCGTGATCTGAAGTTTTTAGCGGTGACATTTTTGTATTGATCAGACTTTTTGATCGCTTTTTATAAATTTTTTCATGATATAAAAAGTGACCAAAAATACGCTATTTTGGACTTTGTTGCGTGTATGCCATTGACCGTGCAGTTTAATTAACGATATATTTTTATAATTTGGACATTTATGCACGCGGCGATATCATATATGTTTATTTTTATTTACACAGTTTTTTTTGTTTTTTTTAATGGGAAAAGGGGGGGTGATTCAAACTTTTATTAGGGAAGGGGTTAAATTATCTTTATTAACTTTTTTTTTCACTTTTTTTTTGCAATGTAATAGCTCCCATAGGGACCTATAACACTGCACACACTGATCTTTTACATTGATCTTTATTATCCCATGGGATAACATAGATCAATGATTCTGCCTGGATCTCAGGCACTGAGCAGTCATTCGGCGATCGGACACCAGGAGGCAGGTAAGGGGACCCTCCTCGTGTCCTACAGCTGTTCGGGATGTCACGATTTTGTCGCAGCGCTCCCGAACAGCCCCCTGAGCTAACCGCTTTAGTTTCACTTTAGACGCAGCGATCAACTTTGAACGCCGCATCTAAAGGGTTAATAGCACGCGGCACCGCGATCAGTGCTGTGCGCTATTATCCACGGGTGCCGGCCGTTGCTAGGGCCAGACCCGCTATGATGAGGGGCCCCTGCGTTATAGTAAGGGAGAGGACTCAGGACGTACCGGTATGTCCTTGGTCCTTAAGGGGTTAAATCTGTTTTTGTACTACTTTTTTATGCCATGACTTAAAATTTCTAGACCTGAAATGCATAGTCTGTTATGTTCTGTAATGTTGATGTATTATATACAATAATAAAAAAAAAAACACTTTCTTAATTGCAAGCCTAGTGCTTCAGCGGGTGACGCGGCCTGCTAGCGTGAACACTGAAGCTGTCTGCTCTCCTTTTGTAGAAGAGTGGTTAAACAGTGAAACTGCCCCTTACACACACCCCTGCCTCATCCAGCAGCTGCCACTATCTCCTGCTCCTCATAAAGTGAAGTTAGTAATAAACAATTGTGGTAGCTTGGGGGGTGTAGCATGAACAGGGGTGATGCTGAGTAGAGTTGCAGGGTCTAGCATTAATCTTTGAATGACATGACGCCAGGGTGAGGGGTCATATATCCTACCGCCACCCGTCCCAGAAACGATAGGGAGGAATAAAGAATTGTAATAAACTTAAAATAACTTTACTGCAGATTTTATGCAGGATGCAATTAACAACAGTCTTTACAAGAGGACCGGGATTTAGGCTCCTCGCAGGTTGGCTAGGACTTTGTAGGAATAAGCTTTGATTCCTTTCTATACGCTGTTCTACTGGATTTAGGGGTATGTTTAGGTCCAGCAGTCACGTAGGATTAGCAGGATGGAGTTGGATTAAACTCACGGTTTAGGAAGGTGCGGAATTGGTAGGCTTCAGTCCTAGATTGTCTTGCAGAATTGTACAGAGCTTTTACTGCTTTTTCAGCGCAGGAACAAGAGAGCGATTATTGGCTAACAGTGCCCTTGTATCTCAAGGGGCAGGATCAAAGCTTATTGGTTCCCCAAACCTGTCAGTCCTAGTACAAAGGATTCTGGTTACATCACATGACCTTGTCACATGACCCAAAAGGTCCTTAACCTTAGCAGAACAGAATTATTAAATATCACATGACCTAAGGTCCTGTACATTACTCATACCATTAGAAAATATATTAATTATATAAATTTTTTAAGACATTATGAGGCGACTAGGGGTTAACCCACCAAGAGAGCCCTATCCGCACGGAGGAACTCTGACTATGGGGAGCTACAACTAAGGTACGAGACCAAGTCCAATCTTCTACCAACCTTCCCAACTTTCTTAAAGATGATGCTGCATATGACTCCCATATAAAAATGTAATGGTGGGGATCATAAACAGTGCTGTTATCTTTAAAAGAAATGTGTACGGGGTGGAATTATGAGGTCCAACTAAAATGGAAGAAAAATTAATATTCATGAATTAACCCCTTAAGGACCCAGCCAATTTTCACTGTAGGACCCGGCCATTTTTTGAACATCTGACCACTTTCACTTTAAGCATTAATAACTCTGGGATGCTTTTACCTTTCATTCTGATTCCGAGATTGTTTTTTCGTGACATATTCTACTTTGTGTGGTAAAATGTTGTCGATACTTGCATTATTTCTTGGTGAAAAATTCCCAAATTTTATGAAAAAGTAGAAAATTTTGCATTTTTTTGAACTTTCAAGCTCTCTGCTAATAAGGAAAATGAATATTCCAAATAAATTATATATTGATTCACATATACAATATGACTACTTTATGTCTGCATCATAAAGTTGACATGTTTTTACTTTTGGAAGACATCAGAGGGCTTCAAAGTATAGCATCAATTTTCCAATTTTTCACAACATTTTCAAAATCGAGATTTTTCAGGGACCAGTTCAGTTTTGAAGTGGATTTGAAGAGCTTTCATATTGGAAATACCCCATAAATGACCCCATTATAAAAACTGCACCCCTCAAAGTATTCAAAATGACAATCAAAAGGTTTGTTAACCCTTTAGGTGTTTCACAGGAATAGCAGCAATTTGAAGGAGAAAATTCAAAATATTCATTTTTTACACTGGAATGTTCTTGTAGACCCAGTTATTGATTTTTTTACAAGCGGTAAAAGGAGAGAAATCTTCCTAAAATGTGTAACCCAATTTCTCTCGAGTAAGAAAATACCTCATATGTGTATGTCAAGTGTTCGGCGGGCGCTGTAGAGAGCTCAGAAGGGAAGGAGCGACAGTGGGATTTTGGAGAGTGAGTTTTTCTGAAATGGTTTTTGGGGGGGCGTGTCACATTTAGGAAGCCCCTATGGTGCCAGAACAGCAAAAAAAAAAAAAAAAAAAACACATGGCATACTATTTTGGAAACTACACTCCTCAAGGCACGTAACAAGGGGTCCAGTGAGCCTTAACACCCCACAGGTATTTGACGACTTTTCGTTAAAGTTGGATGTGTAAATTATTTTATTTTTTTCACTAAAATGCTAGTTTTCCCTCAAATTTAAAATTTTTACAAGGGAAAATAGGACAAAATGCCCCCCAAAATTTGTAACCCCATCTCTTCTGAGCATGGAAATACCCCATGTTAGGACGTAAAATGCTCTGCGGGCAAACTACAATGCTGAGAAGAGAAGGAGTCACATTTGGCTTTTGAAAAGCAAATTTTGCTGAAATGGTTTTTGGGGGGCATGTCCCATTTTGGAAGCCCCTATGGTGCCAGCTCTGTGCAGTGAGGACAAGCAGGGTTCTGTGCACTGAGGACAAGCAGGGTTCTGTGCACTGAGGACAAGAAAGGCTCTGTACACTCAGGACAAGCAGGGTCCTGTGAACTCAGGACAAGCAGGGCTCTGTGCACTGGGGACAAGAATGGCTCTGTACACTCAGGACAAGCAGGGTCCTGTGAACTCAGGACAAGCAGGGCTCTGTGCACTGGGGACAAGAAGGTTCTGTACACTTAGGACAAGCTGGGCTCTGTGCACTGAGGACAAGCAGGGCTCTGTGCACCGAGGACAAGCAGGGCTCTGTATACTGAGGACAAGCAGGGTTCTGTACACTAAAGACAAGCCGGGCTCTATGTACTGGGGACAAGGAGGGCTCTGTACACTGAGGACAAGCAGGGCTCTGTACACTGAGGACCAGGGCTGCAATCAGAATTTTTGGGGCCCCTTACACGGCTCAAGGCCTAACCCCCCCCCCCCCGCCTCTTTAGATATGATAGGTATGAGATAGATACGGGATAGATAGATATGAGAGATAGATAGAAAGATAGATAGGAGAGAGATAGATAGATAGATAAAAATTAGAATATAGGCTGGAAGTGAAAAAACGCAGCGTCCCGATGTTAGCTGCAAGTCAATAGTTAACTGCAAAATGCCAGATTCAATTGGCATTTTTCAGTTTGGCGTTTTTTTTTTAATCCTTTTGGCGTTTTTCAGCAATTTCGGGCTCAGAGGCTGGATTTTCAAAATGACAAAACCTAGTTTGTCGTTTTTTGCCCTGAAATCGTGGCGTTTTCCTCCCATAGAAGTCTATGGGAGAGCAAAAAAGGCAAGAAAAACGCCATGTTGGTTTTAAATTTTGCATTTTTGCATGCGGTTCTTATTCTTTTTTGGACTTTAGCGATCCAAAATAGTGATGGAGATACCTTTTTAATTAAAATTGCGTAGGGTACCATTAAAAAAAAAAAAAAAAAAAAAAGATACAGTAGTGATGGAAAAAATTGAATCTAACGGAATTTTGCTTTTTTATTACGAAATGTTTATTCATTTTTAAACAGGAATCAATTTATGTGGGCGGGTAAAGCACTGAAAATGTAGCCGACAATAATAAAAATGTAGTGTGTGTGTGTTTGTTTTTCACTTTTTTATTTTTTAGGTAGTGCTCCCAGCATAGAACACAATGTTCCATGATGAGAGTAGTAGTAGCTGTACTAATAGACATATCGCCCTTTGCGATCCTTCTATATAATGTATAGATGCGGCCGCTCTTCTATGGTCCCCTGCACTGACGTATATATACACATATTCATATTTCCCGCAGAGAGTTGTGATTGTCCAGATGGTTCCAGCCAATCACAACTTCGTGGGAAATAGGAATATGTGTATATATATGGCGTGCAGGGGACCATAGAAGAGCGGCCACTGCATCCACACATTATACAGGAGGATCACAGCAGGTGTCAGGAGTGATACCCGCTGTGATCTTTCCTTAACTACAAGTCCTACTAATCCCAACATGAAGTACACTCTGCTCCATGCTGGGAGCTGTAGTACCTGCATTAATAGACAGATCGCATCATGTGTCAGAAATGTTAGGCAGTGTGCACCATGTTAGGAGTAGTAGTACTTGCAGGTAAGAACAGATCACAGCGGGTATCACTACTGACATCCACTGTGATCATCCTGTCTATAGCAGAGATGGAGAGGCTGTATACAGCACCCGCATCCCTGCTCTGCACTATACTCCGGCCACTCACTCATTCATATTTTTCCTCAGAGCTGTGATTGGCTGCAACCATCCAGCCAATCCCCACTCTGGGCGGCAAATATGAGTGATGTTATATTGACATCACTGGCCGGAGTACAGAGCAGAGATGTGAGCGCTGTATAGAGCCGCTACACATCTCTGCTATATATAATGGACGATCACATCGGGTGTCAGGACTGACACTAGGAGCGATATGTCTATAGTACAGGTACTACTCCCATCATGGAACAGTGTGTTCCATGCTGGGAGTAGTAGTACTACATAAAAAATGTTTTAAAAAAAAAACAAAAGAGAAAAAAATGTTAAACACACACACACACTTTATAAAAAAATGTATTAAAATTTTGTTATAAAAAATAAACATTTAGTTAAATACATTTTTACATCCCTACTGCATCCTTTTTTATTTTATTTTATTTTATTTTTTTGGTACCCAACTATTTTATAAAAAAAAACGCCAAAGGGGCCAAAAAAGGCAAATTCCACACAAAGGTCAAAACGCGAGAAAAAAACGCAAAAACGCAGGGAAAAACTGTGGCAGTTTTTCTGGCGCTTTTAAGCCAAAAAAAAATCGCAGGGCAAAAATCTCAGTGGAATCCTAGCCTAAATCCGCAGCACACAGGTCCAAGTTAGTGCAAAAAAAACTTGTTTTATTCCATACCCAGGTGAAAGTAACAGCGACGTTTCAACCAGCTCTCCAGGTCTTTCTCAAGCTTGAGAAACACCAGGAGAGCTGGTTGGAACGTCGCTGTTACTTTCACCTGGGTATGGAATAAAACCAAGTTTTTTTTGCACTAACTTGGACCTGTGTGCTGCGGATTTATACTAATTTATATCTACACATGGCCCACTGACCAGGGTCTGGTTCTGCGTGCACAGACTTCTGTGTTCTTTTGGGTGCTGCTTCCCTTTTGCATTGCTGTAGATAGATAGATAGATATGAAAGAGAGATAGATATGAGATAGATAGATAGATAGATAGATATGAGATAGATATGAGATAGATAGATACATAGATAGATATGAGAGAGATAGATAAGAGATAGATATGAGAGAGATAGATAAGAGATAGATATGAGATAGATAGATAGATAGATAGATAGATAGGAGATAGATAGATAGCTAGATAGATATGAGATAGATATGAGATAGATAGATATGAGAGAGATAAATAGATAGATATGAGAGAGAGATAGATAGAGATAGCTAGATAGGAGATAGATAGATATGAGATAGATAGATATGAGATAGATATGAGAGATTAATAGATATGGGATAGACAGATGATAGATGAATAAATAAATAGATAGCTAGATATTAAAGTGTTTCCCAAATAGGGTGCCTCTAGCTGTTGCAAAACTACAACTCCCAGCATGCTCACACAGCCAAAAACATGCTGGGGATTGTAGTTTTGCAACAGCTGAGGGCGCTCTGGTTGAAAAACAATGAGATGGAGGTAAATAGTCACTATCTCATTGTTTTTCAATCAAGGTGCCTCCAGCTGTTGCATGAGATATTTATTTATCTCCCACTAATCCCCAAATTGCAAACTCCCCCAACTCCCCCCTCTCCCCAGAAAGTAACTTACTTTGATTGATGGATGCCTTCCTTAGGCATAGTCTTTCTAGTCCCAGTGGCCACTGAGTGTCAGAGCCTTTGGTGGAGCAGGAAAAAAACTAATCATATGATCCTGCTTCACCAATAGTGTGAGGGGAGGGGCGTCCTCTCTGCTCTCCTCCTCTGCTCTTGCACCAGTCAGCAGTGTCGGCCCCAGCGCGGATATTACAGGTATGACATGCCACAGGTTTTAAGAAAAAATGTCTCTGGTAGCTGTGGGCCTTTTCTGTTTGCCCCTGGGAGCAGGAGATCGCTTTAAACAGCAGTCTTCTGCTGCTGTACTGGGGCTGCAGGTTGCTGAAGGGGGGTGCAGCTGGGGCCTGGGCCTCCTGGGAGCTCTGTACCCTTACTGGAGTACTGGCTGTACCCCCATGATGGCGGCCCTGCTAAGGACAAGCAGGGTTCTGTGCACTGAGGACAAGCAGGGTTCTGTGCAATGAGGACAAGCAGGGTTCTGTGCACTGAGGACAAGCAGGGCTCTGTACACTGAGGACAAGCAGGGCTCTGTACACTGAGGACAAGCAGGGCTCTGTGCACTGAGGACAAGCAGGGCTCTGTACACTGAGGACAAGCAGGGTTCTGTGCACTGAGGACAAGTAGGGCTCTGTACACTGAGGACAAGCAGGGTTCTGTACACTGAGGACAAGCAGGGCTCTATGCACTGAGGATAAGCAGGGATCTGTACACTGAGGACAAGCAGGGCTCTGTACACTGAGGATAAGCAGGGCTCTATGCACTGAGGATAAGCAGGGATCTGTACACTGAGGACAAGCAGGGCTTTGTGCACTGAGGACAAGCAGGGCTCTGTGCACTGAGGACAAGCAGGGTTCTGTACACTGAGGACAAGCAGGATTCTATGCAGTGAGGACAAACAGGGCTCTGTGCACTGAGGACAAGCAGGGTTCTATGCATTGAGGACAAACAGGGCTCTGTGCAGTGAGGACAAGCAGGGCTCTGTACACCGAGGACAAGCAGGACTCTGTACACCGAGGACAAGCAGGGCTCTGTACACTGAGGACAAGCAGGGCTCTGTACACTGAGGACAAGCAGGACTCTGTGCCTGAGGACAAGCAGGGCTCTGTACACTGAGGGCAAGCAGGGCTCTGTACACTGAGGACAAGCATGGCTCTGTACACTGAGGACAAGCAGGGCTCTGTACACTGAGGACAAGCAGGGCACTGTACACTGAGGACAAGCAGGGCTCTGTAGACTAAGGACAAGCAGGGCTCTGTACACTGAGGACAAGCAGGGCTCTGTATACTGAGGACAAGCAGGGCTCTGTACACTGAGGACAAGCAGGGCTCTGTACACCGAGGACAAGCAGGGCTCTGTACACCGAGGACAAGCAGGGCTCTGTACACCGAGGACAAGCAGGGCTCTGTACACAGAGGACAAGCAGGGCTCTGTGCACTGAGGACAAGCAGGGCTCTGTGCACTGAGGACAAGCAGGGCTCTGTGCACTGAGGACAAGCAGGGCTCTGTACACTGAGGACAAGCAGGGCTCTGTACACTGAGGACAAGCAGGGCTCTGTACACTGAGGACAAGCAGGGCTCTGTACACTGAGGACAAGCAGGGCTCTGTACACTGAGGACAAGCAGGGCTCTGTATACTGAGGACAAGCAGGGCTCTGTACAGCGAGGTCAAGCAGGGCTCTTTTTCCACGAGGACAAGCAGGGCTCTGTACACCGAGGACAAGCAGGGCTCTGTGCACTGAGGACAAGCAGGGCTCTGTACACTGAGGACAAGCAGGGCTCTGTAAACTGAGGACAAGCAGGGCTCTGTACACTGAGGACAAGCAGGGCCCTGTGTAGTGCTGGGCAGTATACCGGTATGGACCGGATACCGTTTTTTTTTTCTCCCACGGTATGGATTTTTGCCCATACCGCTATACCGGTCGAGCCCCTCCCCCACCCTCCGAGTCAATAAAAAAAATGAAACTTACCCGTAATGGGGGTGGTGCGGGCCATCTATCTTTCCTGTAGTGTCCAGCGGCATTCCGGGTGGAGGGTGAACCGGTCCGGGCTGTCCTTCTCCGGGGGTCCTCTTCTCCACTCCGGGCAGGCTCCGGCCTAGTACGCTGCATAGACGCCGCGACGCCGTGACGTCAGGTGCGTCGCGCACGGACGTCACTGCGCAGCGGCGTCTATGCAGCGTTACTAGGCCGGAGCCTGCCCGGAGTGGAGAAGAGGACCCCCGGAGAAGAAGGACAGCCCGGACCGGTTCACCCTCCACCCGGAATGCCGCCGGACACTACAGGAAGGATGGATGGCCTGGCTCACCCTGCCCAGACGGTCCCTGCAGCAACTGGGAAGGTGAGTCAGGGTTCTCGGATGGACAGGGGTCCGTATAATATACTATACCTACAGTAGGACCTCCAGCTGTTGAGGCCCTCCAGCTGTTGCAAAACTACAACTCCCAGCATGCCCGGACAGCTAACGGCTGTCCGGGCATGCTGGGAGTAGTAGTTTTGCAACAGCTGGAGGCACCCCTAGTTGGGAAACACTGACCTATACTATACACTACTATATAGTCCAACATGCTGGAAGTTGTAGTTTTGCAACAGCTGGAGGCTGTAGGGTTGTTTGTTACAGCTATTTAAAAGGGTACTCCACTGCCCCAGTGTTCAGATCATTTAGTTCCAAAAGCCCATTTAGTTCCGCTACGCCACCTCAATGCAAGTCTCAATGTAAAAAAATATATATATACTGTGAAATACCGTGATACTTTAGAAAAATACCGTGATACTCATGTTTGGTCATATCGCCCAGCACTAGCTCTGTGCACTGAGGACAAGCAGGGCTCTGTACACTGAGGACAAGCAGGGCTCTGTACACTGAGGACAAGCAGGGATCTGTGCACTGAGGACAAGCAGGGATCTGTGCACTGAGGACAAGCAGGGCTTTGTACACTGAGGACAAGCAGGGCTCTGTACACTGAGGACAAGCAGGGCTCTGTACACTGAGGACAAGCAGGGTTCTGTACACTGAGGACAAGCAGGGCTCTGTACACTGAGGACAAGCAGGGCTCTGTGCACTGAGGACAAGCAGGGTTCTGTACACTGAGGCAAGCAGGGTTCTGTACACTGAGGATAAGCAGGGCTCTGTACACTGAGGACAAGCAGGACTCTGTACACTGAGGACAAGCAGGGCTCTGTACACCGAGGACAAGCAGGGCTCTGTGCACTGAGGACAAGCAGGGTTCTGTACACTGAGGACAAGCAGGGATCTGTGCACTGAGGACAAGCAGGGATCTGTGCACTGAGGACAAGCAGGGCTTTGTACACTGAGGACAAGCAGGGCTCTGTACACTGAGGACAAGCAGGGCTCTGTACACTGAGGACAAGCAGGGTTCTGTACACTGAGGACAAGCAGGGCTCTGTACACTGAGGACAAGCAGGGATCTGTGCACTTTGGACAAGCAGGGCTTTGTACACTGAGGACAAGCAGGGCTCTGTACACTGAGGACAAGCAGGGCTCTGTACACTGAGGACAAGCAGGGTTCTGTACACTGAGGACAAGCAGGGCTCTGTACACTGAGGACAAGCAGGGCTCTGTGCACTGAGGACAAGCAGGGTTCTGTACACTGAGGCAAGCAGGGTTCTGTACACTGAGGACAAGCAGGGCTCTGTACACTGAGGACAAGCAGGACTCTGTACACTGAGGACAAGCAGGGCTCTGTACACTGAGGACAAGCAGGGCTCTGTGCACTGAGGACAAGCAGGGTTCTGTACACTGAGGACAAGCAGGGCTCTGTACACTGAGGACAAGAAGGGCTCTGTACACTGAGGACAAGCAGGGATCTGTGCACTGAGGACAAGCAGGGCTTTGTACACTGAGGACAAGCAGGGCTCTGTACACTGAGGACAAGCAGGGCTCTGTACACTGAGGACAAGCAGGGTTCTGTACACTGAGGACAAGCAGGGCTCTGTACACTGAGGACAAGCAGGGCTCTGTGCACTGAGGACAAGCAGGGTTCTGTACACTGAGGCAAGCAGGGTTCTGTACACTGAGGACAAGCAGGGCTCTGTACACTGAGGACAAGCAGGACTCTGTACACCGAGGACAAGCAGGGCTCTGTGCACCGAGGACAAGCAGGGTTCTGTGCACTGAGGACAAGCAGGGTTCTGTACACTGAGGACAAGCAGGGATCTGTGCACTGAGGACAAGCAGGGATCTGTGCACTGAGGACAAGCAGGGCTTTGTACACTGAGGACAAGCAGGGCTCTGTACACTGAGGACAAGCAGGGCTCTGTGCACTGAGGACAAGCAGGGTTCTGTACACTGAGGCAAGCAGGGTTCTGTACACTGAGGACAAGCAGGGCTCTGTACACTGAGGACAAGCAGGACTCTGTACACTGAGGACAAGCAGGGCTCTGTACACCGAGGACAAGCAGGGCTCTGTGCACTGAGGACAAGCAGGGTTCTGTACACTGAGGACAAGCAGGGTTCTGTACACTGAGGACAAGCAGGGCTCTGTACACTGAGGACAAGCAGGGCTCTGTACACTGAGGACAAGCAGGGCTCTGTACACTGAGGACAAGAAGGGCTCTGTACACTGAGGACAAGCAGGGCTCTGTGCCTGAGGACAAGCAGGGTTCTGTACATTGAGGACAAGCAGGGCTCTGTACACTGAGGACAAGCAGGGCTCTGTACACTAAAGGACAAGCAGGGCTCTGTCCACTGTGGACAAACAGGGCTCTGTACACTAAAGGACAAGCAGGGCTCTGTACACTGAGGACAAGCAGGGCTCTGTAAACTGAGGACAAGCAGGGCTCTGTACACTGAGGACAAGCAGGGCCCTGTGTAGTGCTGGGCAGTATACCGGTATGGACCGGATACCGTTTTTTTTTTCTCCCACGGTATGGATTTTTGCCCATACCGCTATACCGGTCGAGCCCCTCCCCCACCCTCCGAGTCAATAAAAAAAATGAAACTTACCCGTAATGGGGGTGGTGCGGGCCATCTATCTTTCCTGTAGTGTCCAGCGGCATTCCGGGTGGAGGGTGAACCGGTCCGGGCTGTCCTTCTCCGGGGGTCCTCTTCTCCACTCCGGGCAGGCTCCGGCCTAGTACGCTGCATAGACGCCGCGACGCCGTGACGTCAGGTGCGTCGCGCACGGACGTCACTGCGCAGCGGCGTCTATGCAGCGTTACTAGGCCGGAGCCTGCCCGGAGTGGAGAAGAGGACCCCCGGAGAAGAAGGACAGCCCGGACCGGTTCACCCTCCACCCGGAATGCCGCCGGACACTACAGGAAGGATGGATGGCCTGGCTCACCCTGCCCAGACGGTCCCTGCAGCAACTGGGAAGGTGAGTCAGGGTTCTCGGATGGACAGGGGTCCGTATAATATACTATACCTACAGTAGGACCTCCAGCTGTTGAGGCCCTCCAGCTGTTGCAAAACTACAACTCCCAGCATGCCCGGACAGCTAACGGCTGTCCGGGCATGCTGGGAGTAGTAGTTTTGCAACAGCTGGAGGCACCCCTAGTTGGGAAACACTGACCTATACTATACACTACTATATAGTCCAACATGCTGGAAGTTGTAGTTTTGCAACAGCTGGAGGCTGTAGGGTTGTTTGTTACAGCTATTTAAAAGGGTACTCCACTGCCCCAGTGTTCAGATCATTTAGTTCCAAAAGCCCATTTAGTTCCGCTACGCCACCTCAATGCAAGTCTCAATGTAAAAAAATATATATATACTGTGAAATACCGTGATACTTTAGAAAAATACCGTGATACTCATGTTTGGTCATATCGCCCAGCACTAGCTCTGTGCACTGAGGACAAGCAGGGCTCTGTACACTGAGGACAAGCAGGGCTCTGTACACTGAGGACAAGCAGGGATCTGTGCACTGAGGACAAGCAGGGATCTGTGCACTGAGGACAAGCAGGGCTTTGTACACTGAGGACAAGCAGGGCTCTGTACACTGAGGACAAGCAGGGCTCTGTACACTGAGGACAAGCAGGGTTCTGTACACTGAGGACAAGCAGGGCTCTGTACACTGAGGACAAGCAGGGCTCTGTGCACTGAGGACAAGCAGGGTTCTGTACACTGAGGCAAGCAGGGTTCTGTACACTGAGGATAAGCAGGGCTCTGTACACTGAGGACAAGCAGGACTCTGTACACTGAGGACAAGCAGGGCTCTGTACACCGAGGACAAGCAGGGCTCTGTGCACTGAGGACAAGCAGGGTTCTGTACACTGAGGACAAGCAGGGATCTGTGCACTGAGGACAAGCAGGGATCTGTGCACTGAGGACAAGCAGGGCTTTGTACACTGAGGACAAGCAGGGCTCTGTACACTGAGGACAAGCAGGGCTCTGTACACTGAGGACAAGCAGGGTTCTGTACACTGAGGACAAGCAGGGCTCTGTACACTGAGGACAAGCAGGGATCTGTGCACTTTGGACAAGCAGGGCTTTGTACACTGAGGACAAGCAGGGCTCTGTACACTGAGGACAAGCAGGGCTCTGTACACTGAGGACAAGCAGGGTTCTGTACACTGAGGACAAGCAGGGCTCTGTACACTGAGGACAAGCAGGGCTCTGTGCACTGAGGACAAGCAGGGTTCTGTACACTGAGGCAAGCAGGGTTCTGTACACTGAGGACAAGCAGGGCTCTGTACACTGAGGACAAGCAGGACTCTGTACACTGAGGACAAGCAGGGCTCTGTACACTGAGGACAAGCAGGGCTCTGTGCACTGAGGACAAGCAGGGTTCTGTACACTGAGGACAAGCAGGGCTCTGTACACTGAGGACAAGAAGGGCTCTGTACACTGAGGACAAGCAGGGATCTGTGCACTGAGGACAAGCAGGGCTTTGTACACTGAGGACAAGCAGGGCTCTGTACACTGAGGACAAGCAGGGCTCTGTACACTGAGGACAAGCAGGGTTCTGTACACTGAGGACAAGCAGGGCTCTGTACACTGAGGACAAGCAGGGCTCTGTGCACTGAGGACAAGCAGGGTTCTGTACACTGAGGCAAGCAGGGTTCTGTACACTGAGGACAAGCAGGGCTCTGTACACTGAGGACAAGCAGGACTCTGTACACCGAGGACAAGCAGGGCTCTGTGCACCGAGGACAAGCAGGGTTCTGTGCACTGAGGACAAGCAGGGTTCTGTACACTGAGGACAAGCAGGGATCTGTGCACTGAGGACAAGCAGGGATCTGTGCACTGAGGACAAGCAGGGCTTTGTACACTGAGGACAAGCAGGGCTCTGTACACTGAGGACAAGCAGGGCTCTGTACACTGAGGACAAGCAGGGTTCTGTACACTGAGGACAAGCAGGGCTCTGTACACTGAGGACAAGCAGGGCTCTGTGCACTGAGGACAAGCAGGGTTCTGTACACTGAGGCAAGCAGGGTTCTGTACACTGAGGACAAGCAGGGCTCTGTACACTGAGGACAAGCAGGACTCTGTACACTGAGGACAAGCAGGGCTCTGTACACCGAGGACAAGCAGGGCTCTGTGCACTGAGGACAAGCAGGGTTCTGTACACTGAGGACAAGCAGGGTTCTGTACACTGAGGACAAGCAGGGCTCTGTACACTGAGGACAAGCAGGGCTCTGTACACTGAGGACAAGCAGGGCTCTGTACACTGAGGACAAGAAGGGCTCTGTACACTGAGGACAAGCAGGGCTCTGTGCCTGAGGACAAGCAGGGTTCTGTACATTGAGGACAAGCAGGGCTCTGTACACTGAGGACAAGCAGGGCTCTGTACACTAAAGGACAAGCAGGGCTCTGTCCACTGTGGACAAACAGGGCTCTGTACACTAAAGGACAAGCAGGGCTCTGTACACTGAGGACAAGCAGGGCTCTGTACACTAAAGGACTTAGCATGGCTCTGTACAGTGAGGACAAGCAGGGTTCTGTACACTGAGGACAAGCAGGGTTCTGCACACTGAGGACAAGCAGAGTTCTGTATACTGAGGACAAGCAGGGCTCTGTATACTGAGGACAAGCAGGGCTCTGTGCACAGAGGACAAGCAGGGTTCTGTATACTGAGGACAAGCAGGGTTCTGTACACTAAAGGACAAGCAGGGCTCTGTGCACTAAGGGTCTGTGACATGCTCCCAGGTCACACAGCAGGCTGATTAACAAGCCAGGAGACTGCACAAAGCCCTGCTTGCCCCGGCTACACTTCCTGCATTTTGTCTCCATATAATTTTATTATCTTCTGTGAACTTCACTTCCTGGTGTTGCAGACAGCATGTGAAAATCCCGCTCATGCCACATTGATTGGCTAAGCAGCAATGTGACGTATTGTCTACATCACCAGGAAGCGAAGTTCACCGGAGACTGGGCAGTGGGACAACAAGGCTAAGGGGGAGCAATGAAGGTAAGTATAGGTTTTTTATGTTATAACACAACCTGGGCACATTTGTTGAAACAACATGGCAGGCTATAGCAATAGAGGGCCAATAACAAAAATAGAAGAAATAAAAACTACAGACCACAGCGCAAAAAATTAGCCCTCATATTGCCCTGTACATGGAAAAATAATAAAAAAAAACTCCAGCCAAAATTAATTTATCCCCCATCCACAGAATAGGGGATAAGTATCTGATTGGGGGGGGGGGGGTCTGACCACTGAAATAGATGGCACCAGATCCATTCATTTCTATGGGAGTGCCGAGGAGACCCGAGTACAGCCCTGGCGCATCATTGGCACCATAGAAATTAAGGGTGCCATTCCGGAGATCCCGGGTGGTCCCAGTGGCCAGACCCCCCATGATCAGCTACTTATCCCTTTTCCTGTGAATAGAGGATAAGTTGAGTTTGGCTGGAGTACTCCTTTAAGCATTCACAGTTATGTTTTAAAAGTAAAATAAAACAAAAACAATATAAATTGTGTATCATTGGAATTGTATGGACCTACAGAATAAAGATAATGGAGGAGATTTATCAAAACCTGTGCAGAGGAAAAGTTGGCCAGTTGCCCATAGTAACCAATCAGATCACTTCTTTCATTTTTGGAAAGGCCTGTTCAAAATGGAAAAAGCAATCTGATTGGTTGCTATGGGCAACTGGTCAACTTTTTCTTTGCTCAGGTTTTGATAAATCTCCCCCAAAGTGTCATTTTTACTTAAAAATTGTCACGATGCCGGCTGGCAGGTAGTGGATCCTCTGTGCCAGAGAGGGATTGGCGTGGACCGTGCTAGAGGATCGGTTCTAAGTCACTACTGGTTTTCACCAGAGCCCGCCGCAAAGCGGGATGGTCTTGCTGCGGCGGTAGTGACCAGGTCGTATCCCCTAGCAACGGCTCAACCTCTCTGGCTGCTGAAGATAGGCGCGGTACAAGGGAGTAGACAGAAGCAAGGTCGGACGTAGCAGAAGGTCGGGGCAGGCAGCAAGGATCGTAGTCAGGGGCAACGGCAGAAGGTCTGGAATCACAGGCAAGGAACACACAAGGAACGCTTTCACTGGCACTAGGGCAACAAGATCCGGCGAGGGAGTGAAGGGGAAGTGAGGTGATATAGGGAAGTGCACAGGTGTAAACACTAATTGGAACCACTGCACCAATCAGCGGTGCAGTGGCCCTTTAAATCGCAAAGACCCGGCGCGCGCGCGCCCTAGGGAGCGGGGCCGCGCGCGCCGGGACAGAACTGACGGGGAGCGAGTAAGGTACGGGAGCCGGGGTGCGCATCGCGAGCGGGCGCTACCCGCATCGCGAATCGCATCCCGGCCGGAGGTGGTAACGCAGCGCCCCGGGTCCGTGGAACCGACCGGGGCGCTGCAGTGAGGGAAGTGTAGCGAGCGCTCCGGGGAGGAGCGGGGACCCGGAGCGCTCGGCGTAACAGTACCCCCCCCCTTGGGTCTCCCCCTCTTCTTGGGGCCTGAGAACCTGAGGATCAGACTTTTGTCCAGGATATTGTCCTCAGGTTCCCAGGACCTCTCTTCTGGACCACAACCCTCCCAATCCACTAAAAAAAAAGTTCTTCCCCTGACCTTTTTAGAGGCCAAAATCTCTTTGACAGAGAAGATGTCCGAGGAGCCGGAAACAGGAGTGGGAGGAACAGATTTAGGAGAAAAACGGTTGAGGATGAGAGGTTTAAGAAGAGAGACGTGAAAGGCATTAGGGATACGAAGAGAAGGAGGAAGAAGAAGTTTGTAAGAGACAGGGTTAATTTGACACAAAACTTTAAAAGGACCAAGATAGCGTGGTCCCAACTTATAGCTCGGGACACGGAAACGGACATATTTAGCGGAGAGCCATACCTTGTCTCCAGGGGAAAAAATGGGAGGAGCTCTTCTTTTCTTATCTGCGAATCTCTTCATGCGAGAAGAAGCCTGTAAGAGAGAATTTTGGGTCTCTTTCCATATGGTGGAAAGATCACGAGAAATTTCATCCACAGCGGGCAGACCAGAGGGCAAGGGGGTAGGGAGGGGGGGAAGAGGGTGACGGCCGTACACCACGAAAAACGGAGATTTGGAGGAAGATTCAGAGATTCTGAAATTATACGAGAATTCGGCCCAAGGTAGAAGATCTGCCCAGTCATCCTGGCGGGAGGAAACAAAATGTCGTAAATAGTCACCCAAGATCTGGTTAATTCTCTCTACTTGTCCATTGGATTGAGGATGGTATGCAGAAGAAAAATTTAATTTAATCTTGAGTTGTTTACAGAGAGCCCTCCAGAATTTAGACACAAATTGGACGCCTCTATCCGAGACGATCTGTGTAGGCAACCCGTGAAGACGAAAAATGTGTACAAAAAATTGTTTAGCCAACTGAGGCGCTGAAGGAAGGCCAGGAAGAGGGATGAAATGTGCCATTTTGGAGAATCGATCAACGACCACCCAAATAACAGTGTTGCCATGGGATGGGGGTAAGTCAGTAATAAAATCCATACCAATCAGAGACCAAGGTTGTTCGGGGACAGGTAGAGGATGAAGAAAACCAGCGGGCTTCTGGCGAGGAGTCTTATCCCGGGCACAGATAGTGCAGGCTCGCACAAAGTCCACCACATCAGTCTCTAGAGTCGGCCACCAATAGAAGCGAGAGATGAGTTGCACAGATTTCTTGATGCCCGCATGACCTGCGAGATGGGAGGAGTGACCCCATTTGAGGATCCCAAGGCGTTGGCGTGGAGAAACAAAGGTCTTTCCTGGAGGAGTTTGCCTGATGGAGGCTGGAGAAGTGGAAATCAGGCAGTCAGGAGGAATGATGTGTTGAGGAGAGAGTTCA